>NC_135656.1:102607790-102817790 GCF_964188315.1 Podarcis muralis
GCGTCCCACAGGGAGGGCGCCACTTCCAAGAAGGCCCTCTCGGTAGTGTCTGCCGGTTCCCTGTAACTTGGCTTCTCGCAACAAGGGAACTGCCAGAAGGCCCTCGGCGCTGGATCTCAGTGTCCGGGCTGAACGATGAGGGTGGAGACGCTCCTTCAGATATACTGGACCGAGGCCGTTTAGGGCTTTAAAGGTCAACACCAACACTTTGAATTGTGCTGAGGCTGAAGCTGATGAGAGTTTGAGTATAACAAAGTCTAGAGGGACACCCATTCCCTAACCCTAAATTTATTTGGTTTTCTTTTGAAAGCATGAATCTTCGGGATGCAGCCGTTACAAGTTCCCAGATGAACTGAAGAAAGCATTTCTTGGCTTTCTAAAACTCCTCACTTTGTATAATTGTGCATAAAGAGAGAAAGAGTGTGTCCAGTACATAAAATGCGCAGAAATATTTATAGCTTATAGCTATCTGCCTTTCTTCAACATAATAATATATATTGTTTAAAAACCCACTCTGCTGCTTGTTTCAGTAATTTTCGCTTTTATTGGCTCCCCCCCCCCAACCCTTTTAGCATAAGCCAGGTGTCAACAGAAGGCTCGGCATGTTTGTGATCATTAAGCAGCATTAAAAGCTATCACTGAGTCACAGAATGAGACGAGAACATTGGGTAGTCCTGCTACCTGCAAAGTAATTATTGTCTGACACATTTACAGTCCCTGAACTAACAATCCAATTTTTACACAGAAAAAGGTACATTGTGTTACATTACAAAATCTTGCTGCGATGTTCATATTTAGCATCTGCATTAAGATAATTTAATTTAAATGCACAGAGAGGCATCCGGTTGCGGCTCTTATCATTATAGCAAATCTCGCAGCGGGGAAAAAGAGCTGCAGATACGGTTTTGCAAATAATTTGGCAATGTGGTGTGAAATCCTTTTTTTGAAAAAAAGAAAAGAAACTTCTCTGTTCTACTAACTCTCACCCGGTCGTATATGATGAGTAAGGCATACACAGAGTAGACCCATAAATGTCTAGGTATTGAAATTAGTCATCACTAATTTAAGTTAGTTGAAGTATGATTCAGTCAGAAAGAACATATTTCGTGCCAACAAATTCTCAAGTCGTGCATGTATCTAAGAAAGGTTTTTCGCCTGCTTCAAATATGATCTAATATTTTCCTATTATTTCTTCTTTAAGAATGATTGTTGTTGTTGTTGGTTTTAAAAAGAAAATGTTAGGGGGCAAAAAAAAAAAAAAAAAAGCACCCAGAAAAGGACTTTTCCTCAGAGGAAGCATTTATATATTGGAGATCAATTTTCTGATAGGATTCCCTACTCTGAGAGGATATCTTGTAATTTTAGCAAACAGAAATGCTAGAAATAGGGATAGATATTCAGGACTCGAGGCATGATTTATTGGCCTTTTAAACGAATTTAAAGATTTCCATTACTTTCAGAAGGCTGAAAGGAATAAGGATCTGTTTCTCTGGCCATTTCCTTCGGTAAATGCAACTCACCCATACTTGCATTTGCAAAGTTTGGCAAGTGCCAGGTCCCAATCCGGTGATCTCCTCTGAGTGTGGGACCTCTAATATGTTCGTGCATTTTCCCCACCCCACAACATGCATAGCAGCATCCCCATTCATTACAATGAAGAACACATATGTGAATGTGGCTTTCGCTGCAGCTGTTAGGCACAAATATAGTACCACCCCTGGATTCACAGAGCTACCAAGCACACACGAGAAATCTGTGTGTGGCCGTCTGAGTGAAAATGAATCCAGATTCTTGGTCCATGAGAAAGTAGAGTTTTATCTAGCTGAACAATAGTTTTGTACAGCTGGAAGCCATGTTCATTCGCTTGTTTTGATTTGCTTAAAGTTATGCTTTCCACTTTTCCAACAAGTGTAGAGCTCAAAGCAGATAATAATAATAACAATAATAATAATTTTTAAAAAATAGTTAACACTCTGATCACCATAAGCATACAAAAAACATCCAAATAAGAACATAAGAAGAGCAATAATAATAATAATAATAATAATAATAATAATAATAATAATAATAATAATAATAATAATATGATGCTGCCTATCTGGCAGGCTTCCAGAACATATAAGGTCAAGGTAAAGGACTCCTGGATGGTTAAGTCCAGCCAAAGGCGACTATGGGGTTGGAGCGCTCATCTCACTTTCAGGCTGAGGGAGCCGGCGTTTGTCCACAGACAGCTTTCTGGGTCATGACTAAACCGCTTCTGGTGCAACAGGGCACAGTGATGGAAGCCAGAGCGCACGGAAACGTTGTTTAGCTTCCCGCCACAGTGGTACCTATTTATCTGCTTGCACTGGCATGCTTTCGAAGTGCTAGGTTGGCAGGAGATGGGACAGAGCAACGGGAGCTGACTCCGTTGCAGGGATTTGAACCGCAGACCTTCCAGTCAGCAAACCCAAGAGGCTCAGTGGTTTAGACCACAGCGCCACCCGCATCCTTCCAGAACATATAACAGTGGTCTGTCTAGTCCAGCATCCTGTTCTCACAGTGGCCAATCAAACACCCATGAGAAGGTTACAAGCAGGACCTGAGCACAAGAGAATACTCCAGCATTTTCCAGCATTTTCCAGCAACTGGCATTCAGAAGCATACTGTCATCATTGACCAGCATTGGCTCTCTGGGGTTTCAGACAGGGCCGTTTTAAACCTGGGGCTGTTAGGGATTGAACCCAGGACCTTTTACATGCAACCAACTGAGCCACAGCCCTTCTTTCAGGGCCAGCCCTACCATTAGGCAAAATGAGGCGCCTGCTTCAGGCCAACAATTTTGGGCGTTAGATTTTTTTTTTTTTTTTAGTGTGGAACTGTTGCATTTTTTCTGCCAGGGATGGTGAGAGTCACTTACTGGATTGTTTTTTCTGCCTCAGATGCCAAAATAACTTGGCAGGCCTTGGGAACTCCGCACCTTCGCTCAGGGTGGGTATCATTTGCTACAAAAAAATGTGTTGGGCTAGCCCTGAGGACACCCCGAACCTCCCTATTCCCTGGAAAGTTTTTCATCAAAGACAAGAATAATGAAATATGTCAGCATATAAACATTAGGAAAGAGAGTTGTAGTGTGTGTAAGTAGCCTGGATTTGTATTGTAAATTCATATCATAGATTACTATTTTTTCTTTCAGTGGTTTTTTTCTTGCAGATTATCCTTTCCACCTCTTTTTTTATTTATTTATTGCATAGGTGCCTTGAGAATTTAATACTTTCCACTAGTGAGTGTTTGTGACAGGAATTTGCCTGATACGGAAATTCTGGAAGCATGCCATGCAGAGTGGTTTAGTGAGATAGAGGCCCCGTGTGAGTATTGCATTATCCATGCCACAAGTACCATTGGTGCCTGCTGGCAGATGCTTTTCAAAGGGAAGCCAACTCTCTAAACCCAGTTGATGTTGCTAACTAAGAGGCGACCCTTATTCTCCCAACATTTCCTTTAAAGTTAAAAAGAAGCTCCGTAGAAATTGGTCAACTATCAGCCATTCACAAAACTTGTAATGATTTTAATTGGCTTTAATTCCATTATTGGTTCAGTTAATAAAAAATGCTCTTTGTGCCATCCACGTTTAAAAAAAAAATCCGCAATATTAATTCTGTGGATTACTTCCAGAAGAACTCTATTAGTTTTCTTCCATTAAGGTAGCATTATGGACTTTTAATGAAGCCTATCATTGTAATGATTTGTGTTGACCCCATTATGAATGAACGTGGGAAAATCATTCTCAGCATCTTTAAAAAAAGAGAAAGAAGTAGCCGATTTTCCTCAAAAGGGAGGTTTACGTCATGCGGAAAAGTGCCTTTGTATATACTGTACAAATATACACAAAAGTTGGTTGTGTCATAAAGTCAGGAGTGACTACTAACCTATGGCCTTCCAGATTTTGTTGGATTCCAATTCCATTCAGCCCTAGTCTGAATGGCTGATGGTTAGCTATTCTGGCAGCTGTCATCCAGTAACTAATTCAGTATAATACCCAGACTTCTGATGTTGTTGTTGTTGTTGTTGTTTTCAACTGCTAACCACAAACAAGAAGCAGCCAGCATGTCTGGTGTCCTCTAGTGGGGTTACATAAATTTATTCTCCTTCTTACTAATAGGCTACCCAGCCAAACCTTCTAAGAATATTAGCTAGCCTTCTGGCTTCGCCATGATGGTGATGATAATGATAACCACTCTGAATCTTATTAAGGTCAAATAATATTTTTTTATTCCTCCCATCCTTACTCTTGAGGGAAGTGGGTGGCGCTGTGGGTTAAACCACAGAGCCTAGGGCTTGCTGATCAGAAGGTCGGCGGTTCGAATCCCTGTGACGGGGTGAGCTCCCGTTGCTCGGTCCCTGCTCCTGCCAACCTAGCAGTTCGAAAGCACGTCAAAGTGCATGTAGATAAATAGGTACCACTCCAGCGGGAAGGTAAACGGCGTTTCTGTGCACTGCTCTGGTTTGCCAGAAGCGGCTTAGTCATGCTGGCCACATGACCCAGAAGCTGTACGCCGGCTCCCTCGGCCAATAAAGCGAGATGAGCGCCGCAACCCCAGAGTCGGTTACGACTGGACCTAATGATCAGGGTTCCCTTTACCTTTACCTTTACCTCACTCTTGGCTGCTGCTGGCAAACTATATGACAGGTTCTTTTTTTGTGAATGAATTTTCTCATTGCTGACAATCAGCCCCTCAGAAGACTCCTGCTTGTATTTAACACATAAACACAATGTTATAGGCATAGTATAGATACACGTCAGGTGTGCAAGCGGGGACACATTTGCACAGGCATACAAACCGGTGTCCCAGGTTTTCCAGGGGTGCAGAGTAGAGGCAAGTTAGCAGCGCTGGGGAGATCTTTGAACCTGGCCCTTTCTCCTGGAGAGTTTTATAGCATTGCAGACTGTGACTCATATTCAGCTCATTATGTTTTTATGCCCTTTAACAATCAGCTCAAAAGGTCAGGTGATGAATTATTTCATTTGGAAAGCAAAGTACATCACAGATGCATTGCAGCCTCCTAATGTTTGCTTGCGGGGTTATTTTTAAATTCAGGATTTGTTTACATATGCAAATAAACTGTTCTTTTTTTCGAAGCCGTTTTGCATATAGATCAATCAGGTCACCTTATTTGTTCATTCAAAGAAGCTGTGTTGTTTGGGTATTATTATTTTTTTTAAAAAGGATATTGTATAATTTTAATAATAATATTTTCTTTATTTTGCAACCATCCTGTCACACTCGACAGAGCTACCCAGTGACTTCTGTGGCAAGCATTTATTAAACAGCCCTCACAAATGACACAACAAGACTCCGTCTTTGAAATGCATGTCATCAAATAATAACCACTTGGCATTAAATCTCGAGGGAGAGCTGTCTCATTGCTTAGGAAGGAGCATCCTCCGTCAGGGAATCGCACGTATCTGTGATTTATTGGGGCTTAAAATTAAACACCTGACGCTGAATTAAAAGCAGGTGTTTGGCAACTATATCTTCTGAAGTTTCCACTTACTGCCAGCTAGCTGTGGGGTTATCTGGGGAGCAGCTGCCTTGTAGAAATTGAATTCCTTGAACACCACTTAATGTTCAAACTTGAATACACGTGGGATTTAAAGGTACGAGGCCTCATTTGCCTGCATGCTGATCGGTTTTTTTTCCTCCCTTATGAATGCTGAGTGACTGTCCAGTCTCAAAAAACTGTTTCCGATTTCATATTTCCAGTACATTATTAATTTAGGGCTTTGGTGCCTAGGACTGTTTGGCGCAGTGTAAAAATTAAATGTTAAGATAGCAACAGCAGTCAGCTTTAAGCTCTCCGGCATTCACCGCTTTCTGCATTTTTACGAGTAGCTGAGGGCGAGCAGGACTGGTGAGTTTAAATCACTTAGTGAACACCGCCTTACTCACTGGCTCTGATATTCCTGTTTTTAAAAAGGCAATCTGTTGCAATCATCTGGCTCCCATTTCCACCACTGCTGAGTTGCCCATGGTGTATCGCTGGACCATTATCTTAACCCTCTTGGATGAGAACACACCACATATGTAAAGCATATTGTTGTTGTTGTTGAGTCGTTTAGTCGTGTCCGACTCTTTGTGACCCCATGGACCAGAGCACGCCAGGCACTTCTGTCTTCCACTGCCTCCCGCAGTTTGGTCAAACTCATGCTGGTAGCTTCGAGAACACTGTCCAACCATCTCGTTCTCTGTCATCCCCTTCTCCTTGTGCCCTCCATCTTTCCCAACATCAGGGTCTTTTCCAGCGAGTCTTCTCTTCTCATGAGTTGGCCAAAGTATTGGAGCTTCAGCTTCAGGATCTGTCCTTCCAGTGAGCACTCAGGGCTGATTTCCTTCAGAATGGAGAGGTTTGATCTTCTTGCAGTCCATGGGACTCTCAAGAGTCTCCTCCAGCACCATAATTCACAAGCATCCATTGTTCAGCGATCAGCCTTCTTTATGGTCCAGCTCTCACTTCCATACATCACTACTGGGAAAGCACCATAGCTTTTAAACCAAGCATATTACTTGCCCCCAAAGAATCCTGGAGACTGTAGTTTTCCCCGCACAGAACTACAGTTCCCAGCATGCTTAACAAACGACTGTTCCCAGGATTCTTTGGGGGAAGGTCATGTGCCTTAAATGTGCTTTTAATGCATGGTGTGTATGCAGCCTTTGTGTCATTATCTTTCCATCTGCAGGAGCTCTCCTACGTCCTTAAAGATCTCATCAATCTTCCCTCCCGTCAGCACTTTCTTCTATAGATTAATAAAGCAGCATTTAGCCTCTTTCACATCACACAGTTTCCCCCTCTCCATATTACTGGCCTTATGTCTTCAGTAAGTTAATTTACTCATCGAGCGCTGTCTTTGCATTGTTGATTTCCATCATTTATGGCATATGATGCCTGCTCTGATGTGTTCTTTAAATACGGCGCAAAGTGGAGCGATGCTGTATGGTCTTACTGCAGTGTCGGCTGCCGTGTGCAAAGGACCTAATCTGCCAAACTCCACTGTGGCTCAGACTTCTTCCTGCCTTCTGCTTTTGCTGTGGTAGGTGCTTGTGTATTATGCAGAGTAAGCAAAGTTGCCCACTTAGATAAATGACCCTGCAAATGTAACTCTCTGGAGCCCGCAGAATATGCATGAGTCTCTATAGATATAGATTAAAATCCTCTGCTTTGCCACAAACTTCTGTGTGACCTTGACTAAAGACTTGAATCTCCATTTTTGTGACTGCGTTGGAAAGTGAGAAATGTGTGAGTTATCATTATGTACATATATTATATGCCCATTTATCAAACATATTCCCATCAACAATTGTATTCGCACGCACCCTAAACTAGTGTTCCATCAGTGTTCCGTTGAAGATGTTTACCAAGAAACTGTTCTCAACAAGAAGCCAAAGGAGAGTGGCTCATTAAAAAGCAACGCAAACAAAGTTATAGATTGCTAGGCTAATGGAGCTAATTTATGGAGAATATTTTTGCAAAGACATAAAGCACCAATGCAGCTGATGGAGTCTTCCAGGCATCTTCTACTGCTGGGACATGGGTGGCGGTGTAGTCTAAACCACCAAGCCTCTTGAGCCTGCCGATCAGAAGGTCAGCGGTTCGAATCCCATAGCTCTGTCCCAGCTCCTGCCAACCTAGCACTTCAAAAGCACACCAGTGCAAGTAGATAAATAAGTAGTGGGAAGGTAAACGGCATTTCAATGCACTCTGGCTTCCATCACAGTGTTCCTGAAGAGGCCACATTATCCTGCTGGCCACATTACCCAGAAAGCTGTCTGTGGACAAATACCGTGGACTGGCCCATGGCTACAATTTTTTTTGCCAACCCCTGGTCTTGACCATGAGCATGAATGCAAGAGGCACAATGGATGCCTAAGAATGGCTTAGTTAGGCACATAGCAAGTCAGAGAAGGATGAGGTTTCAGGACCTTGGATAGCTCCGAGCAGACCACTTGCTTCAAAGGCACCTGAAGCCTTTGTCTACCTTGGGCCAGAGCTACTCTTCCAAGTTCTTTCCCCTTCCTGAACAGTCGAGAGCCCTCTGGCCTAGAACCGAGTGCTCTGTCCATTGATATAAGCTGCAACGGGTGTGACATTAACATATGAGAGTGCTGGAGGTGAATTAGTTAAACAAGTTACCCAATCAGAACCTAGGGGGGTGGAGTCAGAGGGACTATAAAACCAGCTCTGGGAGGGGCGAAAGGAGAGTTTGTTGGGAGTTGGGTGGTTGGTTGGAGTGGGAGTGAACTGAGATAGAGTCTGTGGGTAGGTTGAGTTAGTGTAGCGAAATAAGTTGAGTCAGGAACAGTTAGGAGCTAGGAAGACAAGTAAATATCTGAGAGGTGGTTTAGTGAGTGAGAGCAGGTAGCGGAAGTTATAGGTCTGGATAGGCACCCTTGTATTGTAATTGACTGATACCATTTATGAAGCCACACGCTTGTTAAACTGCAATAAATAAACAGAAGTTTGTGTTCCAATTTAAACCTGACTGGACTCAGCATTGTACCAAGTAGGGCCTGGGTGGTGGCAGCGAGAAATCATGTGGTGGCACAGGGATTAATAGACGGTGAAACATCCGGGGACCCTGTGTGATCACACACTGGGTCACAAAAATTATCAGAAAAGCAGAATAAAAATGCAGAAAAACTCAAGAGCCTTGCTGAATGAGACCAAAGGCCTATCTAGTATCCCAGCAGCCTTTTCCCCACAGTAGTGACCCAGATACCACTGGGAAGCCCAAAAGCAGGACATGAGAGCAATAGGCCTCTCCCAATAGTCTTTACCAGCAACACATAATTCAGAGGCATAATGTTTCTGAAATGAAGGTTTAATTTTACCACCATGGCTAATAGTCCTTGATAGACGTACCCTCCATGTTGCTGCCTCAGCCCCATTTAAAGCTGTCTAAACCAGCAGCCATCATGTTGCAATGAATTCCATAAATTAATTATGTGTACTGTGAAGATTCCCCCCCTTTTTTTTGTCTGTCCTGACTCTACTGCCAATCAATTTAATTGAGTGACCCTGAGAACAACTATTATGAGAGGAGAAAAAGAATCCTCTCCCTTTGCTTTCACCACCCCATGCATAATTGTATAAACTTCTATCATATCCCCCTGTAATCCTTTCTCTCTCTCTTAACTAAAAAGGCCCCAACCACATCAGGCTTTCCCTGTGGGGAAGGCCTTCCAACCTCTGAGTCATTTTGGTTGCCTCCTCTTTTTTGCAGTAGGAAATTTATTATAATTCTTTTCCTGTTGTTTAGGAACTGGAGCTGACATAAAGGAGCCTGGTTCAGGCATTCAGGAGCTTATAACTTCTTCTGCATGGCTGCTAAGATCTGGCAACAGAGACACCCACAGCCAGCACCTTGCATCCTCTAAACCAGGGGTGTGGAACTGTTTTCTAGCCAGTGGGTCAGATCCTTATCACCTCACTGAGTTAAATTTGTTGGCCGCCCATTTGTCAATCATCTGACATCACTGTGATACCAGATGATGCTGTGTTTTCAAGTCCTGATTGTCAAGACCTAAAAGTTGTATTTCAGTTGATTGCTGAATTTTATGTCTTAATGTAGCCACCCTGAGCCTGGTTCTGGCCGGGGAGGGCGGAATATAAATATATTATTATTATTATTATTATTATTATTATTATTATTATTATTATTATTATTATTATTATTATTATTATCTCAGTTTGGGGCTATTTGAAAGCCATTTTGCAAACACCCCCATGTTGCTCTTTAAATCTCTTTGTTTCAGAGGTTCAAAGAGCACTACTCGGAAGGAGAAGCACTGAAACTGCTGCTAAAATAGGTTGTTGTTTCTTACTCCAGTTTAACAGTGGTTTCAGTGGAAGCCACTTGCCTCTCCTGGTGCTAGGAATGCTCCCACCATCCATCAGCTGGTAGGAACATTCAGGAGCCAAATGAGGCATATGTCTCCTTCTGCCTCATAGGTGGACCAGCCATGATTGATTGGTCCTCACTGAAGCCCTCTTCACTTATTATCAGCTCCATCTCATCACCATCGTAGGACAAAAGTGGGGACAAGCCCATTGTCCTGCACATCCACATCTCTTGCAATTTCTTGTGTGCTGCAGCCTGAATGTCTGCAGTGTCTACAACAGTTGGGACTCTATGCAGTGTAGAATCCTGACCTCCCAGGGCTCTGCATTGCATGACAAACCTACAGTATTTGAGAAAATTCATCTGTTTGTGGGCGGGGGACAGAGAATGAGGGAACAGGGCTTATGTGAAGGATCTGATTGCAGACCCAAATGTATGAACTAAAGTTATAGTGGTTTCTGCCATATGGCCCATGGGTAAAAGCCTCAGCGCCTAGGGCTTGCCGATCGAAAGGTCGGCGGTTTGAATCCCCGTGGTGGGGTGCGCTCCCGCTGCTCGGTCCCAGCGCCTGCCAACCTAGCAGTTCGAAAGCACCCCCAGGTGCAAGTAGATAAATAGGGACCACTTACTGGCGGGAAGGTAAACGGCGTTTCCGTGTGCTGCGCTGGCTCGCCAGATGCAGCTTTGTCACGCTGGCCACGTGACCCGGAAGTGTCTCCGGACAGCGTTGGCCCCGGCCTCTTGAGTGAGATGGGCGCACAACCCCAGAGTCTGTCAAGTCTGGCCCGTACGGGCAGGGGTACCTTTACCTTTACCTATCCAACTCTCCAGGGCTGTCTTCAGCATATGCGCCGTCGGGGTGCAAAGATCTGCCCAGAACCCCCAAATTTAGTTTAGCTGCCCAAAAATTTTTTTTGGGGGGGGCAAACTCAAAGTTGTTGACCTTTTTGGGGGAGGAAAATTGCTCACTTGTAACAATGACACAGCGGAAAGAACTGCTTTTGTTTCCTGACTCGTCAGGAATATTTGACGCTACAGAGTAACAGAACGATGGAGAAGGGGGCGGGCAGGGACTTTCACTCCATTGCTTTTCACTGCTGATGATAGAGAGGGACCGGTATACAGTAGGTATACATTTGGTGCCCGCCAGAATTCGGCGCCAGGGTGTCCCACACCCCTTGCTCCCCCGGGTAAAGACTCTCTCAGATCCTTTGTTAGACTTCCTTAGTCTCATCTGTCGATCAGTAAAGCAGTGATAATTTTATTCCTTGATTCAGAATGCAAATGTACACATTAAAGCTCATGGGAAGCTTACATATAATTATGGTAATGAAGGGTCATATAAGTGCCATAGAGAAAGTGAAATAGTAGTGGAAACTTTTATTTACTTCCGTTTCCCCTGCACCCAGCTGTAACTTTCACAAATTCCTTTCCAAGTTGGACGGGAGGGGGAATGAATATAATGCTGCTATTTAAAAGAAATCCATTTTAATATGAGGTTTTAAAAGTGTGTAGTTATGAGACAGTTGTAACCCTTGCTACTTTGTTTGATTGCTAATGAATACGCAGTATTAATCTTAGCAACAATCATGGGGGGGAGAGGGGGGAGAGGTGGCATTTTGCATTAAATCAAGGAAATGAGCAAGTCACTCAGGAGGGGTTATGGTTTTAATTTTCTGAATGCAAAATGTGCTGCTCCTGGAAGCAAAAATCCATGCGCCTTGTTTTCACACATTTCCTCATAAAGCATGCATGATATAAAGATTGCTTAATATATTTAGCCCTTTGCAGGGAGCCCATATTTTTTTCGCACACTGACTTTAATTGTTGAAAATGAAATTCCCCTGTTATCCCGGATTTCTTTCTTTTTCTTTTTCTAAAAAACACACCCTTAAAGGGATAGCTCAGTCGGTAAAGCATGGGACTCTTAATTTTGGTATCATGGGTTCAAGCACCATGTGGGGCAAAAGATTATTGCATTGCAGGGTGTTGGACTAGATGACCCCCATGGTCCCTTCCTATTCTACCATTCTATGAGTCTGCTCACAATTCAGTTCTCATTACGCGCTTCAGTATGCTTAGCAAACATGATTGACAGTTGCCAGAACCATTGGAGTCCTTTTCAAGCCTGTTGTAATATATAATGAAAGAGGCTAGCAAACCGAGAAATGTTAAAGGTTGAAAAACTGGTGAACCAGCCCAGGGCGTTGAGAGCCCAAATGTTACTGCTCTCCACCTTCCCCTAGGCTACTCTTCCACCACCAAAGACAGAGAGACTGTGTGCATGCATGTGCATGCACGCACCCACCCACCCCAATAATGCCAGACCAATCTCATCTCTTTTGTTTCCTCTCTTTTCTTGATGGAATTACAAACTTGGTGGATCAGGGGAATGCTGTCAGCACAGTATATCTTAGTTTCAGTAAGGTTTTTGACAAAGCCCCCCATTATATTCTTGCGAGGAAGCTGGTAAAATGTGGGTTGAACGAGGTAACTGTTAGGTGGATTTGCAGCTGGCTGGCTGACCGAACCTAAAGAGTACTGGTTCCTCATCAACCCTTCCAACTCATTCAGTTCTATGATAAGACCAGGTCCCTGGCCAGTGGCTGATCAGATGCCTGTGGGAAGCCTGAAAGCTGGTCATGAGTGCAATAACCACTCTCTCCACTTGTGTTTCGCAGCAACTGGTTTTCAGATGCATAATGTCTCTGACAGAGGAGTCAGAGCATAGCCATCATGGCTAGTGACCACTGACATATTTATTTGCACAGGCATTTAAAACGGTTGTGTTGCTTTTGTTCTGCTCTGTGGTTTGTGCCCCTGCCTTTGGAGCTAGTTTTAGAGCATATTTTCCTTATTGTATTTCACATTGTGCGTGAGAATTGATATACAGTCATACCTCGGATTACCGATGCTTCGGGTTGTGTGTTTTCGGGTTGTACACCGCGCCGAACCCAGAAGTACCAGAATGGGTTACTTCTGGGTTTTGGCACTTGTGCATGTGCAGAAGCACTAAATCGCGCTTTGCACATGTGCAGAAGCGCCGAATCGCAACCCGCGTGTTTGCAGACACGGCGCTGCGGGTTGCGAACGTGCTTCCCGAATGGATCACATTTGCAACCCAAGTGTCCACTGTATTTCCTCATTGTAAACCACCCTGGAATTCTTGGATGAAGGACAGTTTGGAAGCATTTTAAATAACCCACTGAGGGCTCCTCCAGACGACCTGTATAATGAGCACTTGTCCTGGTTTCCTTGCAAGAAGGCTATACAATGCCTGCTCTTTCCAGAGCATTCTTTATGTTTGGTCTGCCAGGGAGCTTATGTGATGATAGACATGGGTCCTGATCTGCTTGCCTTAAAGTTATATGTCTTCTCAGTAATCAGCTTCTCCTGCAAGTGTTGAGCAACCTGAAACTGTTAAAGGGCACCCCTAGGCACTGATGTCACCTGCCCCTCCATTGAGAGCCCTGGATCTAGGAGAGCCCCTGGAAAGATGGCGCGCCCCTGGAAAGAGCAGCCCTGCTCCCTAGCCAGGCCTGTAGGTCTTCCTGATAAAAATGTACATCTCAGTTGTCGAAAGGCCGGCGTACAGACGTGTGTCTTCAGTATTCATCAAACGATGTTTAATGAAAGCACCTCTACAGGGAGGGAGTTACAAGGCTTAGGAGTTGCCACAGAGAATGCCCTCTCCCGAGAGAAGGAGGTGGTCTTCCAGGCCTTTGGGACCTGGGTCATTTAGGGCTTTAAATACAAACATTAGCACCTTGATTTGGGCCCAGAAACAAACTGGCGACCAGGTTGCGCAGGTTGGCCACCATGTACCTTGTGTTCAGTTTATACAGAGCATGATTCAGGGGCCTGTGTTTTGTTTGTAGGTGTCTAAACTGTGACCAATAGTAATAATAATCATCAAAGAAATCATTAAGCCATATCCACCTGAGAAATATTTATTCCTTCCATGAAATGGTTCTGCTTTCTTTCTCTTTTTTTGGTCTTATAGTTTTATATTTTCATTGTTGTTCAAACAGATTTCCCGAGGGTGAAACGAGAGCTCGCTGCTTTGCTTTCTGCCTTATTTTCTAGAACTCTTTAGGGGCCACTTGAATTTAATTGCATGTGAGCAGTGAGAAGCAGAAAGCACGGCTGATTTTTTTTGGGGGGGTGTCATAAGCCTGGGTTGCACAGCCCCTCTTTTAAATCAGTCCTCCCCATCCAGGTCTGCGCTGTTGCTTTCTTCCTCACAGAGTTTGATCCTTCAATCTTTCCCAGGTTATTTGCGACCACCGCCACGCCAGCCATGATCTGACTTTTCTAGTATGTGTTTAAGGAACTAACCCATTTATTCAATGAAGGCCAAAGGAATGTAGCAGAGAGGACAGAGTGTTCCAGGTGAAAGGCAGAGCCTCAGGCAGTAATCCTTGGTGTGAGAACAGGGATGCGAGAAATATAAGCCCTCTTTTCATCTGTAAAATGCTAGAAGTTATTAAGGGAGAAATCCTGCAGTAAGATCTGCTAGGGTGACTGGGTTAGGATGCAGCAGATCTCCAGCTGACCCAGTGGATCGCCCCCATCCTGGCTCAGCTGGGACCCAGCTTGATGAGGCAAGCCTAAACTAGCATAAGGCACTGGAAAGGGGCTTGTACATTATGGATGGGGGGTTTTCAGCTACCTCGCCCCTTGCCCTCGGAGGCCTTGCAAGAGGCCGGAGGAGAAGGATTCTGAGCAACATCATGGGAGGAGTGTTTCTAGGACTAAGGTGGAACTGTAACTGCTCCCTTGTGTTTTTTGCGATTGGGTGCTGCATGTGGTTTAAGGACTCTTGTTATATTTATTATATAGTCGCACCTTGGTTCTCGAACAGAATGCATTCTGGGAGTCCGTTTGACTCCCCGAATACTTCAAAAACCAAGGTGCGGCTTCCGATTGGCTGCAGGAGCATCCTGCAGCCAATCGGAAGCTGCGGAAGCTGTGCCAGACGTTTGGCTTCCGGAAATTGTTCAAAAACCGGAACACTCACTTGCGGGTTTTGTTCGTTTGAGAGCCGATTTGTTTGGGAACCAAGGCATTTGAGTTCCAAGGTATGACTGTAGTATTGAAATTTGGGGTTTTGTTTGTATGTATATTTGCTCTTGTTCTGCCATGTTATTATGAAATATTTTTTGTTTGAAATGTATTCCTGTTTTCTATGTTGTAAGCCGCTTGGAGCATGATTTTTGTCAGTGTGGAAAAGTGGCATACAAATAAATTGGATGAATGAATGAATGAAAAGGGGTTTTTCCAGGGGCGTGGCAGGACTGTGGGGCAGGCAGAGGACATAGGCGAGATCCTAAGCCCATTCAGCTTGGTCACATCACCTTGCAACCTGGCATAAATTAAACTGGGGGAAAGGGTGCTTGTTTTCCTTCTGCCATGCTTATGATCGCTGAGCCAGGAGTAGCCTCACTGCTGAATGAAGCTTGCATCTGCTTTAACTCTCCTCTGGTTTAACTTGCACAGGCTTGCATTATGCCAGCTTCTTGTGTATAGGATTGTCCCTTAGATAGATTGCCTCTGAACTAGGGATAGGAGAAAATTTTGATTCCGTTCATATTTAAGGTTGAACCTACCTAATTTGCACTTTCTGAAACAATATGTGAACAGAAACACAGCGATCACTGGAAATTCACACTTCTCCATTTTGCTCTCCAGTCTATTAAAATACATATATATGGGTAAAGTGTGCATGAAGATAAGTAACTTACAAAAAAGAAAAATAACATACAAAAATGTGTTGTTTATGGGAAAATGCTTTGCAAAAAGTGCACATATTAGGGGGAAATTACATGCAAACTTGTATATTCAGCAATATGTGCACTTAAATGCTGATGAATTTTCATGAGCACTTTAAAAAACCAAAACTGATGGGGAAACATTGAGAACTGAAAGTACAATTGGAAAACGAGAAACTGGGATAAAACAAAATTGTCAGATTGTCAGTATTTTGCAGGAGGGATTCAATCACATACCAGAAACTGAGATTTGCACATTTAAACGGAATAAAATGCTTTGTCACAACATTCTTTCTTTCTTTTAAAAGACCTTTTTACAGTTAGAAAAGCGTTGGATAAGCGAAAAAGTGTGGGATAAACAGCTGATAGGAAGGTATGTAACCTCTGTTACATACCTCTGCAAGCCAGGTTGAATGCGCATTGTCATATTATCCCCCCCAAAGACAAGTCATGACAAATGCTCAATAAATAGGAGACTTTGTATAACCTCTGCAAAAACTATCTGCAGCAGTGGCTGGTACTTAGGTCTGAGTCAGGAATGAGCCAGCTCCCAGGGAAGGTTCGCAGCCAGCGGAAGAAAGCAGCCAGGAACAGAGAGGGTTAACTGCCATGCAGGATGAGCATCAGCTAGTGTCAACTCCCCCGCCCCTTGGAATGCCAGTTGATAAGGAAAGGGCTGAGAGCAGACTAGAATGGATTCAAAGCTCGCTGGAAGAACAAACAGGCAGGAAAGAGTTAAGAGACAGCCTCTCAGAGAATGGGAAAGAGGTGGGAGCTGACTGCCTCAGTCCGAGGTCTCACCAAATAGGAGGGCTGCAAGATAGGAAGCAAAATGAAAGACGTATGAAGCAAAAGTTCAGTTGCTTCTGGTCTCGCCGGAAGCAGTCTTCAGAAGGGTCATCATGATTGATGATGGCTTGTTACAGCCGTCCAGAGTTATCTGTTTGTTTTGGTAATAAAGCCTCCTTTTTAATTACCCACGCATACTATGTTTCAAGCTGAGAACCTGGACTCCTGACAGTCTGGCCTCACCCAGCACCCACCTGCCTCTCTTTTTACTTACAGCCAGTACAGTGGGTATCACTGCCTATCCCTTGTAGAACTCAACAGGGAAGAGGGTGGGACAAAATTAGGAAGAGTAGGCACTTCCTGTCATTGGCTCTGGTGCCACCTGCTGTTGGCCACTCTGTCTTCTGCCCCACCAATCCTAATGGGCACTAGCCACCCCTGGCCATGTGCAAGCAAGCCAGATTGAACACTCCATTTTGAGCAGCTCTTTGCTATTTAAAGTGCTCCCCTTCGTTCCAGGCAGTTAATAATGACCATGAATAAAATTGTTCATATGCAAGAAATTAAACAGAACACCTTAAACAATAAAGCTATTCTAAAGGTAAAGGTAAAGGGACCCCTGACCATTAGGTCCAGTCGTGATCGACTCTGGGGTTGCAGCGCTCATCTCGCTTTATTGGCCGAGGGAGCCGGCGTACAGCTGGTCATGTGGCCAGCATGACTAAGCCACTTCTGGTGAACTAGAGCAGCGCACGGAAACACTGTTTACCTTCCCGCCAGAGTGGTACCTATTTATCTACTTGCACTTTGACGTGCTTTCGAACTGCTAGGTTGGCAGGAGCAGGGACCGAGCAACGGGAGCTCACCCCGTCACAGGGATTCGAACTGCCAACCTTCTGATCGGCAAGCACTATGCTCCGTGGTTTAACCCACAGCGCCACCTACCAGCTATTCTACCAGCTGCCAAATCAAGGGTGCTACAGCAAATGTTTGTTTTTTTTTTTAAATTCTTTTTATTGAATTCCTTGTTACTACACAAAAAGAAAAAACAAACACATTCAAACTATAAAGAAAAAGTGAAAAAAGAGTGAAGAAAGAAAAAGAGAGAAATAAGAAAAAAGGACAAGAAAAAAAACTCCAACCAAAAAAACATTAAAACCATACCTTCCTTCCCTACTGATTACGGGTATTTACTTTCAGTAGTTTCATTTTTCCGCTGGTATACAAAAGATTTTTTCTAACTTTCACATCGGAGATTTTATAACAGACCTGCTGTATTTGGTAAGTTTTTAAAATTGCCTTCAAAATAAACCATAAACTTGTTCCAATCCTCTTTTATCTTTGTATTTCTGTGATTTCTAATCCTTTGTGTCATCTTTGCCAATTCAATAAAGTCGTATAATTTTAATTGCCAATCCCTCAACGTTGGAAGATTTGTGCTTTTCCAATTTTGAGCGATTAGCATCCTGGCCGCTGCTGTTGAATATTGAAATAGAGTTTTATCTTTGTCCTGGATTTCTTTCCCAACCATTCCTAGTAGAAAGGCCTCTGGATTTTTAGGGAATGTGTATCTAAATATCTTTTTTAGCTCATTATATATCTGGTCCCAAAACTTTTTGATTTCATCGCATGACCACCACATATGAATAAAATTACCCTCTTTTATTTTACATTTCCAGCAAGCCTTGTCTGCAGTCTTGTACATTCTACTTAATTTTTCTGGTGTTAAGTACCATCTATAAATCATCTTTTCCAAATTTTCCCTAATTGCCGCGCTTGCCGTAAATTTTAATCCTTCATTCCACAATTTTGACCATTTTTCGTATTCTATGGTGTGCCCCAAATCTATCGCCCATTTAACCATAACTTCTTTGATCTCTTCATCTTTTGTTTCCCATTCCAATAGTATATTGTACATCTTAGATAATATCTTTGATTTACTTTCAATTACTTCAATTTGAAATTTGGACTTCTTTTCATTCATTCCTGTTTTTTTATCTTCTGTCCATTTTGCATTGATTTGATGATACTGTAGCCAGCCCTCCAACTTCTCCTTTAATTCTTCATATGGTCTTAGCTTCCAGCTGTCTTGAGATCTTACTAATAGATCTTCGTATGTCAGTTTTCGCTCTTCCATGTTCCTTCTTTTTATGGACACGATATCTGTAGGGGATAGCCACCAAGGTGTTCTCCATTCCAGCAGTTTCTTATTTTTTTCCCAGACTTCATACAGAGGTCCTCTAATAATATGACTCGAGAACCCTTTGTGTGCTTTTTCTTTATTAGACCAGAGGTAGGCATGCCAGTTAAATCTATTGTCGGCCCCTTCCAGGTCTAATAAGTCCGTGTCTTCTAAGGTTATCCAGTCTTTAACCCAGCAGAGACAAGCCGCTTCAAAGTATAATTTTAGATCAGGAACTGCCAGTCCTCCTCTCTCCTTTCGATCTGTTAGTAATTTATATCTGATCCTTGGCCTTCTTCCCTGCCATATAAATCTTGAAAGGGTCTTCTGCCAGTTCTTAAATACTTTAGTCCCTCTGATGATAGGTATATTTTGAAATAGGAACAGCATCCTAGGGAGTATGTTCATTTTTATCACTTCCATCCTGCCTAGCCACGAAAGATTCACTCTATTCCAAACATCCAAGTCCTTTTTCACTTTATTCCATGTTGGCGTGTAGTTGTCCTCAATTAGGTTTATATTTTTATGTGTAAGCCAGATTCCTAAATATTTTAATCTCTTAGCCACTTTGATTCCATATTGTCTCTCTAGTCTCTCCTTCGCGTCGTTACTCAGGTTCTTCGTCAGCATTTTTGTTTTGGTTTTATTCAACTTGAAACCCGATATTTTGCCATACTCCTCCATGATCTCTAATACTTTGCCCATGCATTCTTGCGGCTCTTCTAGGGATAGCATCAGGTCGTCCGCATAAGCTTTTAATTTGTACTCTTTAAATCCTATTTTAATCCCTTTTATCTCCATTTCTGACCTTATTTTATTCGCCAGGACTTCCAAAGCTAAGATGAACAAAAGCGGGGACTACAGCAAATGTTTGAATGAGGCATGCCACATTGCGGCTTTGAAATTACATCTGCACTGTTCTGTGATACCACTGCAAACAGCCGTGGCTTCTCCCAATGAATCTTGGGAACTGTAGCTTTCCCAAGAGTTGTTAGGGGACCCCTACAGTTCTTAGAGTGGTTTAACAGTACATCACTCTTTGCAAAGAATTCTGGGAATTGTAGCTCTGTGAGAGGAATAGGGGTCCCTAACAACTCTCAGCACACTAACAAAGTATTCTTTGGAGAAAGCCATGACTGTTTAGATGTGACAGTGCTGATGAGACACGAGAATATTTTCAGTCATGCTAAATCCTATCACAGGGCAGTAAATGCCAGGTATGTGAGAGAGTTCCTGCTATTTCATATTTAATAATTGCCGTATTAAGGTGGTTGTGATTGCTACCCCCTCCCTCACCCAGGTGGGGAGGAAAATGAGGACGATAAATGATTTGTAAATCATGGGATTTGCTCTAGTATGTGAGCCAGGAGTTTATTTGTGAGACATTTATCTCCTTGTATACTCACCAGGAAAAAATAAAAATCAACATTTAATTAATAAGCTTAAGAGCCTTGAGGTGATCTGATCAATAAATAAAAAAAAAACCCCAGAATGATGGTAAGCAAGGAATATCGAACTGTCTGTAGTAAAGTACAAGATTTGCTTCAGAATTGATTGTACCACAACACTGTTGTTTAGCTAGGAGCGTGTGTACAAAGATGTTCTCCTCTTTTTCCTGGAAATCAGAGTGATGAGAGCCAAGGCAGATCAGTAAGGAATCAGAGGTGAGGGACCCCGGGGAGCCGAGTGGGGTAGTTTTTGCTTTCCACACGAACGCTCCCAGGACAAACACTGGCGTCTCCCAGTAGAACCAGGAGAGGCTATGTCTGAAACCCTGGACAGACAGCTTAGGCCATTCTGAGCTACATGGAGCATTGGCCCTCTCTGAGTTAAAATGTGAGCCCAATGGATTGTCCGGGAAACACCCAGTTCTGAAGCTAAGTGATCGTAAGAGCATAAGAACAGTCTTCAGTGTCCCATCTAGTCCAGCATCCTCTTCTCACAGTGGCCAGCGCGTTGCCCATGGGAAGCTCACAAGCAAGATCTGAGTGTAATGGCTCTCTCTCCTCCTACAGTTCCAAACAGCTGGCATTTGGAAGTGTAAGTGAATTAGCTGCTTATTCCTTTAGTACAGTGTTTTCCAAACTTGGGTCTCCAGCTGCTTTTGGACTACAACTCCCATCATCCCTAGCTAGCAGGCCCAATGTTCGGGGATGATGGGAAGTGTAGTCCCAAAGCAGCCGGAGCCCCAAGTTTGGGAAACACTGCTTTAGTAGCTTGAATTTGGGGGATACCAGTCACCCTGCCTAAGAGCAAAGAATAATAAGTATGATAAACCTTTTTTAAAAGGAACAAAAATGGTAATCCACATGCAAGTCCTAAGCACACTTACTTAGAAGAAAGTGCAATGGGGATCCTTGAAAAACTCCTGATGTCTTCTTTTTGAAAATTGTACTGTTCGTTTTATTACTTTCTTTAAACGTTCTTAATTCACATATGCATATAAGATATTGCAAGGCAGCATACAACCTAAAACCAGTAAGAACTACAGGGATTTTTTTTTAATTTCTTTTTATTGAGTTTCGTATACATAGCCGAAAAGAAAAAAAAGGAAAAACTAAAGAAAAAACCAACATCTAATTAGTCATTGCATAAACAGAATTCCAGGAGTAATAAAAGAAAAAAGAAAAAATACTAATAATAATAAACAATTTTCATTTCAATTATTAATCCTCTCCTTTGTTTCTTTATATCTTTCATATTCTAACTCTCTCTTCATCCCCCTACCGACCTCCATCCCTCCTGCTTTCAGGCTTCTTAATATTTATGGTTTGGTTCTCCTGCAGTTTATACTTGTAACTAGCTTATACATCATGAGATTTACATCAAACCTGCTATAGTCTTTAGGTTTCTATAGTTTCCTTCTATGTAGGTCATAAATTTGTTCCAATCGTTCATAAACTTTGCATTCTTTTGGTTCCTAAGTCTTTGTGTCAATTTTGCTAAATTAACGAATTCAAATAATTTTGTTTGCCACTCTCCAATTGATGGGGTGTTTTGACTCTTCCAATTTTGGGCAATTAACAAACTAGCAGCGGTCGTAGCATATTGAAATAAAACTTTATCCTCTTTCTTAATCTCATCTCCTACAATTCCTAGTAGGAATGCTTCCGGACGTTTAGGAAATGTATATTTAAATATTTTTTTTAACTCATTATAGATAAGTTCCCAATATTTCTTCATTTTTTCACACGTCCACCACATGTGAAAGAAATTGCCCTCTTTTATTTTACATTTCCAACAGTTCTTATTTCCTGTTTTGTACATTTTCCCCAGCTTTGTTGGGGTAATGTACCACCTATACATCATTTTTTCTAAGTTCTCTCTAAGCGCTACACATGCTGTAAATTTCATTCCGCTAGTCCATAATTTCGACCATTTATCATACTCAATGTTATAACCCAGGTCCATTGCCCATCTTGTCATTACCCCTTTTATTTCTTCATCTTTTGTGTCCCACTCTAGTAGTATGTCATACATTTTGGATAATAGTTTATATTTACCTTCAATTATCTCTATCTGGAACTTCGATTTTTTTTCATTCATACCTATTTTTTTATCCATTGTCCATATAGCGTTTATTTGATGATATTGAAGCCAGCCAGATAACTTGTCTTTTAGATCTTCGTACGTTTTCATCTTCCATCCACTTTCTGATCTTATCAATACATCTTCATACGTCAACCTTTCTCCCTCCATATTAATCTTTTTTATTATTAGTATATCCATTGGGGATAGCCACCAAGGTGTTTTCCATTCTAAAAGTTTTTTATTTCTCTCCCACACTTCCAAGAGGGCCCCCCTGATAATGTGATTTGAAAAACCCTTATGTATCTTTTCTTTATTTTGCCATAAATAGGAATGCCAGCCAAACCTATTGTCAGTCCCTTCCAGGTCTAACAAATCAGTATTTTCTAATGTGATCCAATCCTTAATCCAGCAGAGACTGGCAGCTTCGTAATAAAGTTTCAAATTGGGTACTGAGAAACCCCCTCTTTCCTTCCTATCCGTGAGGATCTTAAAATTAATTCTAGGTCTTTTACCCTGCCATATAAATTTAGAAAGGGTTCTTTGCCACTCCTTAAATAGTTTAGTACCTCTAATTACCGGAATATTTTGAAATAAGAATAACATTCTCGGAAGTAAATTCATTTTTATTGCTGCCATTCTTCCTCTCCACGATAACTTCACTCTATTCCACACCTCTAAGTCTTTTTTAATTTCTTTCCATGTTGTAATGTAATTATCCTCGATCAGGTTTATATTTTTGTTGGTCAGCCAGATTCCCAGGTATCTTATCTTTTTTGTCACTTTAATTCCATGCATCCTCTCTAGTTTATCATTTTCTTCCTTTCTCACATTCTTAGTCAACATTTTTGTCTTTAATTTATTCAATTTGAAACCGGAAACCTTGCCAAATTCCTCCAACATTTCCAAGGCAGCACCTACATTTATTTGAGGGTTTTCCAGAGAAAGCATTAGGTCGTCCACGTACGCTTTTAATTTAAATTCTTTGGTTCCTATTCTAATCCCCCGGATTTCTGGTGTTGCTCTTATTTTGTTTAGGATTATCTCTAACGCCATAATAAACAAGAGTGGTGACAGGGGACATCCCTGCCTCGTTCCTTTTTCAATCCTAAAAGAATTTGTTAAGTTATTGTTTATAATCAATTTTGCAGACTGATTTGAGTATATTGCTTTTATTCCGTCCATGAACTCTCCCTCTAACCCCACTTTCTCCATGCTCTTCAATAGGAACTCCCAAGAGACATTATCAAACGCCTTTTCGGCATCTATGAAAATTAGCGCCGCGGGTATATCGCTCTTACTCTCTAGATATTCGATGATGTTAACCGTGTGTCTTATATTATCTTTCAGAAACCTATTTGGAAGAAATCCTGCCTGGTCTTTATGTATTATGTTTGTTAAACATTTTTTGCGCCTATTTGCCATCACCTCTGCAAAGATTTTATAATCATTATTTAATAATGATATGGGCCTATAGTTCTTAATGTCCAATCTATCTGTGTCTGGCTTTGGGATCATTGTAATGTGAGCTTCTTTCCAGGTTTCTGGTACCTTTCCTCCTCTTAAGATGTTGTTCATTATGTCCACTAACACTGGCGTAAGTTGGCCTTCTAGTATTTTATAATATTTGGCAGACAATCCATCCGGCCCTGGGGCCTTTCCTATTTTCATTTTCCTTATTGCATTTTGGATCTCCTCTATTCTTATGGGATTGTTTAATTGTATTCTGTCCTCTTCTGTTATGTTCTTTCCGTTGTAATTTTCTAAATATTTTTCTATTTGGGTTATGTTTTCCTTTTCTTTTTTATACAGCTTCTCATAAAACTTAAGGAAATTTTCCTTTATTTCTTTTGGGTCCTCTATCAGCTGCTCCTTTATCTTTATTTTATTTATCACATTTTGTTTTTGTCTTTTACGGAGTTGCCAAGCTAATAATTTACTACAGGGAATTTTTTTTAAAAAAAACACAACAACACACCAACCTGTTTTATTGATATGCTATTGGTGTTGGTAGCAAAATTATTGTAGTAGTAATTTTTCATGTTTTATGCTGCCAAGTTGCTTTTCTCTGAAAGCATAGCTTACAAGTATTTAAATTTTAAAAATCAAGCAAGTATTCTAAGTAAGCAAATAAATTGTAGGATATGGGTGTGTGATTTGTGATGGTGGATTTTACAGGGGAATAATTTTGCGACATCCACTGTTCCATTTCAGTGCTGTGGAGGGAAATTATAGATTAAGAAAACGTGTTGCATCACTTTGCTGAGCGGTTGGGGGGGAAGCAGAAAGCCCCACTGAATAAGTGTCTGCTGCAATTTGAAAAGGTTGATATTGTTTTGTGATGCTCTTTGTATGTTTTGCTAGAGTAACTCAATGATTATAGCACTGGATTGTAAAATGATTTAAAAAAAATATATTCTGAGCTAGAAAACAGTTTGGATAGCTGAGTTTCTGTGGCAATTCAGCCCTGTGTAATTTATTACTGGCAATGGTTGCCTCTGTCTCTTTTTCGGTTCTTCTCCTGCAGCTGAAGTGCCTTCCCTGTCATTCCTCTTGAGGTCCAGAGCTTTAAGCCAGGATATCCTTTGAAACAAAAACCTAGCTATAGTTCCTAATGGTGACCCACACTTAAGGGAGCTAGATCTTTTCAGTACACAGTAGGGCTTCTCTCAACCAACTGCAGACTAAACAAGTGAAGTTGTATATTTGCCCAGCCTTCCTAGGAAAAGCAAAAACAAGCCATTGGCTACAGTGTTTTGTGATAGGTAGGGAGCCAGATGAGATCTGCCCACCTTACGTTTTATGATGGCATCATCAGCTGCTGAGAGGGAGATGTTGGGATGAGGAATGTCGATTTCATTACCGTCCTCCTACCTTTCCCCACCCCAATAATTTGACTGCAGCAATTGGGCCCATTTGTTGATTTTCCTGAAATCTGAAACGTGGCTGCATGTCCCATGTAGTTCAATGGGATTTGCTTCCTAATGAGAGCACGGTTAAGCTTGCCACTCCTGTTCAGATTTCGTTCATTGGTATTCCTGTTTGTGTTCACTTCACTCCTGTCTGTTTTGGTTTCCATGGAGTCCTAGAATCGCTTTCCCCAGGGCTTCCTGGACGCCCAGTCCCCTGGGTCCTTGGGTCCCTTTGAGCATGCAGACATCCTTGTTGCATAGTTGGGAGATTCCCTAAGGAATGGCTCTCGTTCCGTTTTGATGCGAAGACACAGAGGCTTAGCAGAGACACAGCAGACTAACATCACCGCACGATCTGTTTGTGATGTCCCTGCAATCGGCCTCTTTGTTTATTTGTCGTTGGCTCTGTGGGTGGTGCTCCAGGTGCTCCAGGTGCATGGCATCACCAGTCCTGCATGGTACATGCCATTTGTCCATCTAGCCCCATATGCGCACTGGTGGTGGGCACTGTGGTTTCTAAACATCCTTACCACAGCAAGGATGTCTTAAGCGGAATGCGCCAAGCTTAGACCACGTGGGTTTAGCAAGGCACCTTTGTGTTTCCATACAAATAGTTTAGAAACATTTGCCACTTTTTGAAACAAAGTTGTACTGCCTGACTTTTCTTGCTGCTGTATGGAAAAGCACATGAATCTGACCTTTGAAGAGTCTGTAAGTAAATCATTTTTACTGTAACTTACCAAACACGTGGCCTCTTTCTATGCTAAGCGAAGTGGGGAACTTTGGAAGCAACTTAAAGGGGGATATTTTAAAGGTCTAACAGCTTATATTTCCAGACTTTACTTTGCTGCACGTTTTATGATTTTTTAAATCTCTGCTAGGACTCTTTCACCAAAGTGTACTTGCCCCAAACCTCGATCCAGACATCCAGGGAATTCTCTTATATTCTACTTTACCCAATATTTTAAACCAAATACCAAAATATTAAAAACCGACCCAACTCACTCGAAATTCCTTGCTAAAGAAAAAAAAAGGAAAGGTTTTCACCAAGTTCAATGGGAAAGGGTATTGGTTCCTATCTTACAGAATGAGGGTGCCACCACAGAGAAGCCCCCTTCCTTTCTACATCCATAATATTAGGACCTTTCAGAGAAGGTCCTAATGTGAAAATATTAATATAGCTGCATGCTGCTCTGTATTCATTTGTTACTAAAAAGGAGGAGGAATATACATTTTCATACAAATGTGACTATGCCATTCATGTCGCTTGTGTGTTTTTTGTTTTGATGAGCAGAGGGGGGTGGTCATTTAATTTGGCAAATATCTGTGGGAGCTTTTCCTAGCGGTGCTCACAAAACAGGGTATGGGGAATGCAAATGCCAAGCTCATCTGCAAAATGCAATGGAGCCAGGCGTGCGAGGCGAAGCCTTTGTTTGGCAGGCAGCTTGCCTCAACTTCAGATGCCTGCCTAGCTTTCTTCTTCGCTTTGCACACCCGCCACTACAGCTGCACTCATGTAGTCTTTCTGTATGACATCTTTGTATTGGAAATGAAGCCTCTTCTTGGCTGCAAAGGTTAGATTCGCCGTGGGAGTCTGCTGGGACAAAGGGAATAAAATGTTAAAATGTCAAGTTGCTTCCAATAAAGACTCGGAGGCACCGCACGATAAAGGTAATAATGAAACCCACCGTTTCTAACAACGCTCAGCTCCTGGGCCTGCTAGCCTAAATAGATATTTCCTCTGCTGATTATAATAGACTTTCTCCCATTTTCTGGGATTGACTTTATTTAAACTTGATTTAGGTTTGAGAACCCACTGTAGGGTGCCCTCAATTTGAGAGGCAATCGTGAAAAATGTAGTCTCTGCAGTAGACTGACTCGGCTGCCAACAAAGTTAACGGCACTTTGTATAAGAATTGGAGCTGCAGCTTCTCTTAATGAAAACATCACCGTTCAAAGCACATTTTCACTTGGGTAACCAAGTAAGCCACATTTGTTTCAAAAATGAATATACTGAATAAAATCTGTTTGTGTAACCATACAGAGATAACATTACGCTTCTGTCCCTGCGTGCGAAACCTTATTATAATGACAGTCACTGCTGGCTCAGGGAAAGAAGCAGGGAGGTGACTGTAGAATAAACTGTCAAGTTTATTCTAGAGACAGAGGAAGTTGCCACATCAAATCAGACATGGCTCTATCCAGCTCGGAATCATCTTCTCTGGCTGGCAGTGGAGCTCCAGGACTTGAGGCAGGAACCCTTTCCAAGCTTACAGAAATTGCCGGGGAATGAACCTGGGACTCTCTGCATGCACTCTATTGAGCTGTGGTCTTTCCCATTCCCTCCCTCTATGTCTCTCAGACACACCCATAGCTTTTGATTCATTCAGCAATACATCGCATGCATGGTGGTGATAGAAATCTTGATTTCTGTACAAGTTCCGGTGTAACAACCCATACATACTGTCTACCTTGTGGTACAATGATGGACCAGCTTGAATCCATCCCCTCCCCCCACTTGGGTATGTATATGTCAGGGACCGTGCTGAGGAGGGCTACACTGAGGAGGAATGGTGGGAGCCACCTCCTCCCCCTGCTCCTGAATCTTCCCAGGAGCAAAAGGACAGTATAGATTTGGAACAGTGGTTTGCAGAGGGGCATAGTTCAGAAGGCAGAAGCTGGGAAATACTGGATGGGGAACAGCTAGGAGAAGAAAGACCGGAAGAGAGAGGGTTAACAGATCCACAGTCGTTGGACAGCATTCCTCCGCTCTCCCCAAGGTTGAGAAGAGCTCAGAAAGCCTCAGAACAGAAAGTGCAGAGGGTACAAACTCATAGATTACAAGACGTAGGAGTGACATAGATTAATAGGGATGGAGGGGGTGTATCCTTAATTGGGAGGACCACCATTCTAGGAGACGTGTTCTTTGTTGTCTCGCTGTGATTATTGAAGATTCTAACTGGTAAAACGTTCCTTTCATTTGATCCTTTGTTTACTGCCACAGGGGAGGAAACCGATTCCCCAAAGCCTGACAGAATGCATGGATAGATCACTTTGGAGTGTTCCAGAGCAGTGCCTGCTCCGGGTTTTTTTTTTGGGGGGGGGGAGGGAGGTCCTTGGGCAATGTGCCTAAAGTGGGGTCCATTTTAATGGGTCCTCCTCATCCTCTCCAAGTCACAGCTCCCCACTGAATTTCTCTTTCCCTCTCAGCACAATCCACACAACCACTCAGAGGGAGAGCATAATGGATGGTGAAGGTGCGGCTCCATTTTTTCCTCTCTTATTGCTTGCATGCTTGGACGGGGCAGGTGGATGGGCAGTGATGCCAAGGAGAAGAGGAAGAGGAAGCTCTGCATAGTGTAATGGGCCCCCCGGTGGGATGTGGGCCCAGGGTGGGGAGAAATTTGATTGGGTTCACCTTTCAAGGCAACGATATGCCAACTAAAATGCAGCCATCCTTCAAAACATGCAGCTCCCCAAATTTTGCAATGCAGTTCTGCAACCAAGCACCGTGTGCAAAAATGAAAATGCATCTAGTGTGCATAAAAGATGCATTATGTTAGGCAAAAATTGCATACTCAAACTGTCTACATGAAGATAAGGTAAAGGTAAAGGTACCCCTGCCCGTACGGGCCAGTCTTGCCAGACTCTGGGGTTGTGCGCCCATCTCACTTAAGAGGCCGGGGGCCAGCGCTGTCCGCAGACACTTCCGGGTCACGTGGCCAGTGTGACAAGCTGCATCTGGCGAGCCAGCGCAGCACACGGAACGCCGTTTACCTTCCCGCTGGTAAGCGGTCCCTATTTATCTACTTGCACCCAAAGGTGCTTTCGAACTGCTAGGTTGGCAGGTGCTGGGACCGAACGACGGGAGCACACCCCGCCGCGGGGATTCGAACCGCCGACCTTTCGATCGGAAAGTCCTAGACGCTGAGGCTTTAACCCACAGTGCCACCCGTGTCTCTCTACATGAAGATAAATTTGCACTAAAATGCTGATTAATTTTCATGAGGACTCTTTTTCTTTTCTTTCTTTTCTTAAAGTGGAAAACAGAACTTAAAACTGGAAATACAGTCATACCTTGGTTTTCGAACAGCTTAGTTCCCGAACATTTTGGTTCCCGAACATCGCAGTGACTGTTCCGGTTTGCGAACTATTTTTGGAAGCCGAACGTCCGATGGGGCTTCCGCAGCTTCCAATTGGCTCCAAGGGCATGTTCAAATGTTTTGGAAGTTGAACGGACTTCTGGAATGGATTCCGTTTGACTTCCAAGGTACGACTGTATGAGAAAGTGAGAGAACCCAAAATTCTCCCATCCCTATGTGGGCCTCAACCCTAGATTGTGCAATGGTTTGCAGCTGCAATTTTTATCCTTCTGCTACATTCTGTCTCCCTCCTGCCACGTATGAGAGAGGTAGACAGATTGCTGCAAAGCCGACAGGTACAATTCATTCCTTTGACCTTTGGGTAACATCAGTTTGCTTACAGATTCTTGGAGACATGGAATCCCATAGTGTGTGTGTGTGTGTTTAAAGGACCAACACTAATCAATCTTCAAATGTAAAGCAGTTGCGTGACATCCAGTTTAAATCTTCTTGCTGTGAAGAGTTGTGTAAAAGTTGCTCCTTTTCAGTCCCTGCAGCCTTTTTCCACCCCGGATCATTTCCAAGCAATTAATATGAGGGAAGTTGCCAGACATTCTCCCCCCCCCGCCCCCCTCTTTCTCCTCATATATACATCTCAGAGGCTACAGAGTCAGTGTAAAGGAAATGGTTTTAATTGGTTTGGGATATTATTGAGAAACGGCTCCCCCACCTTCATTTGTAAAATAAAAGCGAGAGAGAGAAAAGGTGGCTGGGCTATTAATTTTGGGAAAGGATTGTATATTTCAGCGGCGCAGCCACTCATGTGTGAAAAACAGAAAAATGTTAATTGAGGCAGACTTGCAAAATGAAATTAGTTACAAGTGGGCTGTGGGCGAGCAAAAGGATTTCAAGACTGTTGTACCTCAGCCAGACTCGGAGGTTAATTCGTTAAAGATAATTGGAATGTTAAACAGTGCCCCATAAAGAGAAGCTGCCACGATGTTGTAATATTTTTATTTCAATTGAATCGCATGCTAATTACTAATATTTATAGGCATGCTATACCTCTTTGATATACCTGACCACTCTGATTACGGCTTGTAACGCTGGGAAGCCTCTGCTTATGAAGAACAAGTTACGAAGCCAATGTCACCTTGAGATCAAGGTTGAACGATTCCTTTCAGGCTCTTAAAATCAGCGCAGCTATCCAAATCTCTTTTCTATCGCCTTGCACTAGGTTTCCTGAATACCATACCAGGACAATTGTAAATCACATCAAAGAATATGTTGATGGTAAACATGGAGTACTATGTTGAGCTGTAGGTTCCAAGTTTATTTCAGCCCTTTATTTCATGAGATGTTCAGAGGACAGTACCCTCTTTGAAGGAGTCCTCAGACTAGCCGCCTGAGAAACAGTTTCTATCCAAATGCGATTTTGGTTTTAAACACAGTGTAAGGAGTCTCTATGGGAGTATATTGTATTTAAAAATGGGGTATCAGAGTTTTTAGGGGGCTAACCAGGTTGGGATAGCTGGGATAGCAGGCTTGTTGGTTTTTGAATGTCTTATGTAGATTTTACTGTATTTGTGGTTTTTATGGAAGCCGCCCAGAGTGGCTGGGGAGGCCCAGCCAGATGGGCGGGGTATAAATAATAAATTATTATTATTATTATTATTATTATTATTATTATTATTATTATTATTATTATTATTATTATTATTATATTATTATTATTATTATTATTATTATTATTATTATATAGTAAGTTACAGGTGTGTTTCTTTTCAGATATGGTCTACACCAGTGCTCTTGCATGCCTTCCATTCATTTGAAGGGGTTTCACACAGAATAGTTTCACAGTGGGTTTGGATTCTGCCCTCCGTTTGTCTTTAGAGACCTTTATAATTTCAGAGGCATTGATAGCGGAGCAAAAATGGCCTTCCAAAATTCTTCACCTTAGCTGCCGTAAGAGAAACTGGGGGTTTGATTTTGTCTAATACTCTCTGAGCGGGTGGGGGAGGGGGGACACAAGATATCTGACAAATATAAATGAAATTAATGAATATTTCATTTGTTGTATTAATATTGGTTATAGGCATGGGTAGCTGCTTATTGAATGTAGCTAATGAAAACTTGCGAGGACTTTAGGGATATGCGGAACTCCCCCGACAAATTTAACTAGACTTATCACATTCCCTCAAAAATTTGCTTTGGGTATAAATTGTGCCTTTACTTCATAGCAACTTTATCTGCAACAAGAGTAATTTCTTTACTTAGTCAGGGACTATAGGCATACAGGGCTGGCAGAGGTGGGATGGAATAGGAGGGATCCCCTCCCCCAAAAATGTGCAGCTCCCATTAAAACTGTGCCCCCTTTTAATTGTGGAGGTTAGAAGAAAATGGCAGTGTCCTGGTCCATATCTCAGTACAAATTGAGAAATACAATGGTACCTTGGGTTACACACGCTTCAGGTTACATACGCTTCAGGTTATAGACTCCGCTAACCCAGAAATAGTTCCTCAGGTTAAGAACTTTGCTTCAGGATGAGAACAGAAATCGAGCAGTGGCGGCGCGGCGGCAGCGGGAGGCCCCATTAGCTAAAGTGGTGCTTCAGGTTAAGAACAGTTTCAGTTTAAGAACGGACCTCCGGAATGAATTAAGTACTTAACCCGAGGTACCGCTGTATTGGGATATCTGTATTTATTTCATGGCAGTGGGGTGGGCCATGTTTTGCAGTGACTCACTCTGGCCTTATGCCCACTGTTGGAGATTCTTGTTCTGGTGATGGAGTCAAGGCCTCTGAACCAAAAGAGGTAGGGTACACAGGGCCAAGCCACAGGGATAACCCTTGGGGCCTGTGCCTCTGTCTTGTTCAGTACTGTGCTCAGACTTAGATAACTCCATCTCAGAAGACCCAATGAGGCCAGAGACATCCCTGTTTCATTGCAGCAGAATGCTACTGGAACAGGCTGGGCCCCTGCACTTAAACATCAGAACCACATCAGAGGTCTGTGTTCCTAGAGCACTAACTAAGCCCCATATCCAGACTGAGGCTACATTTATGCCGTACAGTTAAAGCACCGCGATGTTGTTGTTTAGTCGTTTAATCGTGTCCGACTCTTCATGACTCCATGGACCAGAGCACGCCAGGCACTCCTGTCTTCACGATAAGGTAAAGGTAAAGGTACCCCTGCCCGTACGGGCCAGTCTTGCCAGACTCTGGGGTTGTGCGCCCATCTCACTCTATAGGCCGGGAGCCAGCGCTGTCCGCAGACACTTCCGGGTCACGTGGCCAGCGTGACAAGCTGCATCTGGCGAGCCAGCGCAGCACACGGAACGCCGTTTACCTTCTCGCTGGTAAGCGGTCCCTATTTATCTACTTGCACCCGGAGGTGCTTTCGAACTGCTAGGTTGGCAGGCGCTGGGACCGAACGACAGGAGCGCACCCCGCCACGGGGATTCGAACCACCGACCATGCGATCGGCAAGTCCTAGGCACTGAGGTTTTACCCACAGCGCCACCCGCGTCCCTGTCTTCACGATACTGGTGCTTTAAACAGTCATGGAAAGCCAAAGAATCCTGTAGTTTGCTATGGGTGCTGGGAATTGTTAGGAGACCCCTATTTCCCTCACAATTCCTAGAGTTCCCTGTGAAGTGGAATTGGCTGTTAAACTACTCTTGAGAACTGCAGCTCTGTGAGGTGAGTAGGGGCCTCCTAACAACTCTCAGCACCTTTGACAAGCTACATCTCCCAGAATTCTTTGGGGGAAGCCGTGACTGTTTAAAGTGCCATCATAGCACTTTATATATGTGGATGTGGTCTAAGCCAAAGCTCATCTCTAGCCTGAATCCTATCTCCTCTCATAGCACCTCACCTTACAACCAGCCTGAGTCCTGCCTGGCCTCACCTCACCACAGAGCAGGATACCCTCACTACACAATCTGAAGGCTTGTGTCAGCCTCAAAACTCCCATAACAATATCAACTGTCAGTGAGAAGCAGCTGCCACCCATAGCACTGCTTGGCTTATGCCCTTTACAGTGGTACCTTGGGTTACACGTGCTTCAGGTTACAGACACTTCAGGTTACAGACTCTGCTAACCCAGAAATAGTACCTCGGGTTAGGAACTTTGCTTCAGGATGAGAACAGAAATTGTGTGGCGGCAGCGTGGTGGCAGCAGGAGGCCCCATTAGCTAAAGTGGTACCTCAGGTTAAGTCTTTCTGACTGGCCTCCCAGGTCTTAGTTCAACACTCTAACCACTACATCGCATTGCCTTGGGTAGGGGTGTAAGAAGGCGTCATTTCCCCACTCTATCCTGCATTTGTCACATGCAGCACTGTTTCCATTCCACAGCAGTTCGCCTTCTGCCAAAAGCTACATTGCGCGCTGTGGTGAAACAACACAACTTATAGGGAAAGCTTAAAAAATGCAGCCCACATATGTTATTCAAGACAAGCTGCACAGAGTTCGCCCAGGCTTGCAACCTGAGATCATTTATCTAGAGTTGCCACATACAGTCGTACCTCAGGTTACAGACGCTTCAGGTTACAGACTCTGCTAACCTAGAAATAGTAACTTGGGTTAAGAACTTTGCTTCAGGATGAGAACAGAAATCGTGTAGTGGCAGCGCGGTGGCAGCGGGAGGCCCCATTAGCTAAAGTGGTACCTCAGGTTAAGAACAGTTTCATGTTAAGAACGGACCTCCAGAATGAATTAAGTTCTTAACCTGAGGTACCACTGTACTAATATTGGGGGGGGGGGCATTGTGGAACCATTTTGGAAAATGTAACTTCTATTAAAATCCCATAGAGGTTTGGCTTCCACGTAGAGACCGAGATCACTTTAGGCAAAAGTCACATCTGGTACAGTAATGGGAAATGTGAGCTTTGGCTCTGTTTCTCAGCACCACATCTTCTTGGCGGAGGCAAGTCAGAAAGGAGAATGTGACTGAGGTGTAAAAATTATTCCTGGTGTGGAGAAACTTCATAGGACTTCTCCCCTCTGATAGTGCAAGAACCTTGATCACCCAATGCAGCTAAAAAATCAAAGCACCCAAGAGGAAGTTCTTTTCCACATGGCACATAAGTTTAAAAAATGGAATTTGCTGTCCAAGGTCTAGAGACGTCGACCCATTTGAATCGCTTTCAAATGGGTTTGGAGGGGGAACAGCAGATAAAGAACCCCAAGCAGAACCTCTTAAATGGAGGATGGATTGGAGAGCAACTTTATACTTGACATGACATCTATATACTGTCTCCATGATCAGAGGGACCATGTCTATGAAGAAAATGGTGGGCGGGCAAAGGACTGTTGATCTCACGTCCAGTTTTTATTTATTACTTATTAATATTATCTTCTGCCCAACCTCCCAAGGGAGCCTTGTGGGCTTCTCATTGGCCTTTGGATACTGACTGGAAACAGGGAGCGGGACTAGAAAACCAGTTCTGTAGCCTGTTCCAGCAGGGCTTTTTTTTTATGCGCTTAAAAGCATTTTCTGTAGATCGGGAAGTCAACGAAAACCAGTGCCAAGTTTGAACGATTTCATCTGCTTTTCTTTACTTATTAATGGTGACATAAGTCCTCTGAACATATATTTGCCTTGGCTCTGCTTTCTCGCACTGCATTTTTAATGTGCCCAGATGCCTTGTATCGCTTTACAAAGGTGACTCATTCTGTGCTTTAAGGGCATATTTGTGAACTCGAGAACTTGTCGCTCAGTTATTACCTCCCTCGCTGCACCCGGGTACCCTGCCTGCCTGCTAGAAAATGTCAGGCAGTGGAATTGGTGATGTACAGAAGGCCTTTTAATTTAATAATTCATTTGCGGATTTAATAATTTAAATAATTTAATAATTCATCAGGCGCTGTGGAATGGAAACCTTTGATGTGCAATATTTGGGGATGTTCAATAGCTTTCCTTCAGAATTTGGAGGTTCAGCAGATGGTTTCAGTTCTGGTCAACTGTTTATGGGATGCTCTCCCCGGAGATAGTCACCTGACACCTATCCTGGTGTCTTCAGCATCCGGCAAAGACCTTTATGTTTACCTGGCACCTTCAGTTGTTTAAATTTGGTTTTGCTCACTGCTGGCAGTCGTCTGGCGTTCTTCTGTTATTTTATTCTTTTCATTCTGTTGCTGCTGTTATTTATTTGCCTATTTCGTGACAAACCTCCCTAACAATGGAAATGCAGAAAGGTGGGATGTACATAATTTAAAGAGGGTAGATAAAAATGCTGTGCTCTGTAGCCTAGATCGCCGCGCTTGAATTTGCATAATAGGCCCCGTAACGTGGCATTCTGGGGCTGACGTACAAATAAATAAATCTCTGTGTCGAATCGCAGGACAACTTTTTTTTTTCAGATGAATGCAAACTTGCCTTGCAATAGGAAAAGTTGAATAGAGAGACCACATTTTGCGGATCGGCTGAGCTCGTGACACAATCTGCAGAATTCCGTGCATGCCGTTATGATATTGGAAATGTAATTATCAAGCTTAACTTAATTAGACTAATGCATAGAAAATCTGGCATAACAGATTGCGGGAAGTAAATTATATATACCAATTAGAAGATGCAATACACAGTGAGCAAAGGCAAAAGCAGACTCCACTGGTCACAGCCTACGCTTGTACGCAAGATACTCAAGAGGTCTATCATATACAAAGACCCAGCAAAGGTGCTGAACTTTGTGGAAGACAACAGGCATTACACCAGCTCCCCAACAGAACTGACTTTGTGGCCCCTCTGGGAAAACATTGCTCTTCTGTTCTATGGAAAGCAAAGCAGCAAATTCTTAGCTCACATATATAGAGGATAATGTGGCCGTTTGTCATGGTTGGTTGCTGGAATTACAAACAACACATTTTCTAGGTCAAATGTGTGCATTAAGCACCATTTGGAAGTATTCATTTGCAGGGCATCCCATCCCACATAGTACATGTATATATATATTCCCAGCGCTGGATGCTTTGCACCCACAGCTTCTGGAGCTTTGCACTACTGTGGCCCGTAAGTGATGCTCTCAGACCAGTGCTCAGAAACAGGCACAAAGAGCCCTCTGCCAAACTCTGCCCCTGGGGTTTTCTTACGTGGTCACAATCTTACAGATTCCACAGAAAGGCAGAAGCAGCCAGTGGTGCAGGACCACAGAATTGACAAAATGGCGGCAGCATCACTACCGCCAGGTAATGTTGGGTGGGACAAGACAGCAGCAAGGTTGAGGTGGGGTGGATGGACTGGGAGGGGCGCTGGGTCGACTCTGAAGGTGTATCCACATTGGTCCAACCTCAACATCCATTTGCCTGCCTCCAGACCATCCTGGTGCCCAGCTGTGATACCACTGCTGAGACGTCAGCTTTATGGCACTGCCCCACCTGGTGCCTCTGCATAAAGGTTCATATACTCTTAAGTCAGCCTTTCTCAACCTGTGGGTCCCCAGATGTTGTTGGACTACAACTCCCATCACCCCTAGCTAGCAAGGCCAGAGCTCAGGGATGATGGGAGTTGTAGTCCAACAACATCTGGGGACCCAGAGGTTGAGAACCGCTGCTCTAAGTTGGGGTGCTTTTTCTATCTTTGACTGTGAGGCAGGAAGGCTTTCAACGCACCACGTTGATCACTTCATCCAAGATCATCACAATGACAAGATCCACAAAAAAGGAAAGAAGAGGCCGAAGAGGCAGGTCTTTAGAAAGTTGATGACAGAGGCATCCTTGCTCATGCTGTAGACGCTAATTTCTTAGTGTCACCATCACTTCTGATCAAAATGGTTTAGTAAGCCTTTGAAATCATTTGCAATGCGCTAAAAAAAAATAAAAATCTATATTTACCGGCAAGGACAGTGGGATTAAGGATGACTGGGTGTCCCCTCTTCCATTTCATTACCGTTGGCTCTGCCCCATGTTCCTTTCCACCTTCCTTCCAGTTTAACATGGATAATTTCTAGAATTAAAGTAACCGAGTCATGCATGACTTGCCACAGTTTTCAGTTCATGCCTTTTTAATATTTGCTTCCTTCCTGGGTGTCAAGTTGCACAAGGACAAATACAGGCATGCCTCGCGTTACTGCACTTCGTTTCCTTGAGCTTTGCAGATATTGCTCCTTAGGCAAGCAACCCAGCCGCTTCCAGGAGAAGGAAGCCCCCTGATGCCCTACTTTTGGCCATGGGAGTGGAGCTGGCTAGGGCCTGAGCCCGTTTCCCCCCTCTCCCATCCCTGAAGCCATGGGGGCTGGCTTAATAGACTACAGTATAGTGTAAGCATTTATATGCACTAGGAAACCAAAAGCATGTATTCAACCCACCTGTGGTGATCACACAGGGTCCCCAGATGTTTGATGGTCTATTGATCCCTGTGCCACCACTGTGATTGCTGCCACCAACCCGTTTCCCTCGGGTACACACGGAGTCCAGACAGTTGTTAACATTAACAAATAATCTTTTTTATAAGCATGAACAAGTTTAAGGTTTCAGTTAATTTTTCTTGGCAGTTTCTTAATCTTAGTTCCTTTACTGTCCTATACGTTCCCAACAACTTCAAACTGACTATCTATCTGAACTCCAACTAACAGTTCCTCTCACTCTCTCACCACACAACTCGACCAACCCACAGACCTATCCTCCCTCTTCCTTCTCCAACTCCCAACTCTCAACTGACTTTCACACACCTCCGACTCTAACTCTAACTCCTCCTATCAGTTTCTCTCTGGCCAATCACATCACACTCATTTAACCCTTTCCTTATGACCCACCTAGGAGGCAAACGCCACACTGCCTTATTGCAATATTCACCTTACTGCATTGGAAGGGAACCGAACCTGCAGTATCTCTGAGGTGATGCCTGTTTGCAGTTGCACAATTGCTAATCCTAAGTGTGTTGACTCAGAAGAAAGCCCCTTCAGTTCAATGAGATTTACTCCCCAGAAAGTGTGTATGTTTAGGAGCCCTTAATTGCAGCTTGCGCCAGGATTCCTTAGTCTGGTGTTTTAATCAATGCACCTCCTAGTAACATACTAGGAGGGGAAAATAGTAGTGGGAAATGTGCAGTTGTGGGGGGGGGGAGTCTGAAAATATACATATTTGATATTTACTTAATTTATTTCTTTCACAAGATTTATATACTGCTTGTTCTACTAAAACCTCATCGCAGTTTACAAAAAGGATAAAACAATGGCATCCTCAGTAAAAGAAAAAGTTAAAAACAACTACTTAATACATCAAGAAAACAATTAAAACCAACAATAAGCTAAAAGCTAGATTAAAAGACGGGCGAACACCCATGTGCTAGGATAGGGTTGTTTAAACACAAAATAATAATATAATATAATAATAAATTTTATTTATATCCCGCCCTCCCCAGCCGAAGCCGGGCTCAGGGCGGCTAACAACAATAAAACAGTACAAAAGTACAGCATAAACAACACTCTAAAATCATTCATTATAAAATTAATTAATTCAAGCCACTGGCAACCATTGGGCCAGAGCTCCGCGAAGATTGCCGAGGGAGGGAGTCAGGCTGTGCCCTGGCCAAAGGCCTGGTGGAACAGCTCTGCCTTGCAGGCCCTGCGGAAAGATGTCAAGTCCCGCAGGGCCCTGGTCTCTTGTGACAGAGTGTTCCACCAGATCGGAGCCACAGCCAAAAAAGCCCTGGCTCTAGTTGAGGCCAGCCTAACTTCTCTGTGGCCTGGGACCTTCAATATGTTTTTATTTGAAGACCGTAAGTTTCTCTGTGGGGCATACCAGGAGAGGCGGTCCCGTAGGTACGAGGGTCCTAGGCCATATAGGGCTTTAAAGGTTAAAACCTTTAGTTGACCATTCTTTTATTCTTCTGAGGTAACCTCAGTGGCTAGACACGCCTTTTACCGGCTGCAACTGATATGTCAGCTACAACCATTTCCTGGACTGGGAAAACTTGTCAGCAGTAGTTCATGCACTCTATGTATGGCTCCTCTTAAGCTTGATCCAGAAGCTGGATCGATGCAACTTGACCCAACCCCTTTTTGCTGTATGTGCAAAGCCCTCCTTGTACCTTATATGTCGTTTTTCACCCTAACAGCCATTAAAGGTAAAGATAAAGGGACCCCTGACCATTAGGTCCACTTGTGGCCGACTCTGGGGTTGTGGTGCTCATCTCGCTTTATTGGCCGAGGGAGCCGGTGTGTACAGCTTCCAGGTCATGTGGCCAGCATGACTAAGCCGCTTCTGGCGAACCAGAGCAGCGCACGGAAATGCCGTTTACCTTCCCGCCGGAGCGGTACCTATTTATCTACTTGCACTTTGACGTGCTTTCGAACTGCTAGGTTGGCAGGAGCAGGGACCGAGCAACGGGAGCTCACCCCGTTGCGGGGATTCGAACTGCTGACCTTCTGATCGGCAAGCCCTAGGCTCTGTGGTTTAACCCACAGCGCCACCCACGTCCCCTAACAGCCATTAGGTTCCTCCTAAACTAGTTCTTCTACTCAGGCCATATTCTTCTGTAGTGGCGCTGGCCTCCCTGGTAACGGGTGTTACAGAATTTCTACCTCACTATGGAGGGAATGTGCCCTGGTAGTTTCACCCAGCTCTTTGGCCTCCTTTGTGAGACAGTTATGTCACAACATGAGCAGCTATCCGCATTGCTTCTTAGGAGACACACGCTCCTTTTAGTCTTACTTCTTTCTGAGCTGTGTTTTTTTTAAGAGAAGAGCATAGTGGGGAATTTGTCCTTGGCTGAGCATGGCTGCCTATTATGACACAAGGGCAGCAGAATTTCAATCGAGTTTGAACGCTGCTTGTCCTTTAGAATTTCTTTCATTTCTCAGAGGTGGAGTAAATGCCATTCATATTGGCAGATTATAATGGGAACACTGCCGTACTTTCTTTTTTTTTTTACTACAGTGGAGGCCTTCTTGCCTCACCCTCTGCACAAAACATCTTTGGGATGCCAGAAGCTATTACAAGGTTAGAGTCCTAGGAAAGGCCTCAGAACTTCATTTTGTGCTTCTGTGAAATCTTCATGGTGTTGGGATTGGATTTAATGTTTCGTTGCATTGCTACCTGCGTGTGTGTGTGTTCTTAATTTTTTCAGGGTGGGGAGAGCGAAAAGTGATGGAAACCAATTCATATCAGAAGCACAAGATATTGAATGACCAACTAACAAAAGAGAAGCCTTTTGTCTGCTGTTTCAAGCAGCGTTGAATAATCAAAATCTTGGTCTTCCTTTATAAAATTATCCTCTTTGCAAACATGTTTGCCTTCTCCATCCCTGCTCTAGGTGGCAGGAGCCCCTGACACATAAATTTTGCTGTGTGCAGAAATATATACAGTGCTACCTCTGGTTACATACGCTTCAGGTTACAGACTCCACTAACCCAGAAATAGTGCTTCAGGTTAAGAACTTTGCTTCAGGATAAGAACAGAAATCGTGCTCCGGCGGCGCGGCGGCAGCAGGAGGCCCCATTAGCTAAAGTGGTGCTTCAAGTTAAGAACAGTTTCAGGTTAAGAACAGACCTCCGGAACGAATTAAGTACTTAACCCGAGGTACCACTGTAGACAACAGTAAACAACAACAACATTGTTTGCTAAGCAATGCACAACAAGGCAAAATATGCAGCACTTTGTTCACAAGGTATTGTGCAACGATTGTAGATGCAGATGAGTATAGGGGACTACCTGGGGCTATATGTGTATCAGCAGGTTCCAGACGCAGTCTGGGCTCCTCCCCATGGTCCCCCCCCCATTGGATCTCCCTGCTCCAGTAAGGACACCACACGGAGCCAGTGTGGTGTAGTGGTTGAGAGTGGTAGACCCGTAATCTGGTGAACCTGCTATTACTGATAGGTGAAATTTGGCATCTGCACACTGCGTATGCAGACACCATGCCAGTCCATGAAGGACGCCTCAGTATCCAGAGGCATGAATATCTAAGAGGTACGGCTGTGTAGGAAAAAGTTTTTTCTCAGGTATAATCTCAGATATCAATTCCCATTGATTTCAAATAAGTTGGGAGGGCAGAGAATCCCTCTGTCTGTCTGTGTTAAGAGGAACATGCTAAATAGTATGACTTATTTGAAATCAAATAAGTTGGGAGGGCAGAGAATCCCTCTGTCTGTCTGTGTTAAGAGGAACATGCTAAATAGTATGACTACTACAGTGGTACCTTGGGTTAAGAACTTAATTCGTTCTGGAGGTCTGTTCTTAACCTGAAACTGTTCTTAACCTGAGGTATCACTTTAGCTAATGGGGCCTCCCGCTGCTGCCGCTGTGCGATTTCTGTTCTCATTCTGAAGCAAAGTTCTTAACCCGAGGTACTATTTCTGAGTTAGCGGAGTCTGTAACATGAAGCATCTGTAACCTGAAGCATCTGTAACCCAAGGGACCACTGTATTAGGCTGTGGAACTGTGGGGATGGTGCAGCTCATTGAAGACAGTGGTAAAGACCATCTGTGCCAATGATACCAGGTAAAGAATACAAGGTTGGCTCTAACTGCTGTAAAGGCACCCCCACTTGTAAGGGCATAGGAAGGTCCCTGCCAGAACAGACCAAAGGCCTATGCATACCTGTCAACATTTCCCCCTTTTTAAGGGAAATGCCCTTATTCCGAATAGGATTCCTCACAAGAAAAGGGAAAAGTTGACAGTTATGGCCCTATGTAGTTCAGCATCCTGTTCTCCTGATGGCCAACAAGGAGGACATGAGCAGCACACTTCCGCACTCAGAAGTATTCAGAGATATACCGCCTCCAGCTCTGGAGATGGCCACGTGGTGTAGTGGTTAAGAGCAGTGGACTCGTAATCTGGTGAACCGGGTTCAATTCCCCACTCCTCCACATGCAGCTGCTGGGTGACTTTGGGCTGGTCACATTTCTCTGAAGTCTCTCAGCCCCACTCACCTCCCAGAGTGTTTGTTGTGGGGGAGGAAGGGAAAGGAGATTGTTAGCCGTTTTGAGACTCCTTAGGGTAGTGATAAAGTGGGATATCAAATCCAAACTCTTCTTCTCATCAGCCACTACCGCGCGGACTCCAAAGCAGTGTCCCCCATATTAAAAACTACCTTTCAAGGGTCAAGGCACTGCTTCAAAATCTGCTGTGCAAATTGTTCTCGGCATCCGCCTGTCTCGGGAGACAATGCAAGAGTGCAGCTTTGGGAGTGAAGTCAAACCGTTGGAGCATTACAGCGCCTGCTGTGGCTGTAGAGACCAGTACAGCGGAGACATGTTTTGTTGCAGGCGTGGCAGGTGAAGGCAGATGCAGCCTGGCCTTTCTCCTCTCTGTGTTCCTCCCAGTGGTCATTCCTCCTGTGGTCACTGGTATGGATGCACAACCTGACTCTCTGTCTCCAGGCACTGCTGTCTTCTGCAAGGGATTCCCACCCGCTGGGGTTAATGTCGCTATGTAACTACAAAACAATTATTAAAGTGCTGTGGTCTTACACAGTCCCTGTGGGGTTTGGGTTACAATATTCTTGGCGTGCTTTCCACCCCGCCTTTCAAATTCTTTTTGGACTGACATATCCTTCAGTGTTTACCTCTTATATTTTCTGATTTAAATGTCATGGCATTTAACTCTGAATCATTATAACAAAACGGAGTATAAAAAGAAGCAATAATGCCACCTAACAAGTAGATCCTTGTTTTTCAAAGTGAATGTTAAATGTCTGGGATATTTATTTTACTCCTCTCTCTGCCTCGCGTTTGTCAGCTTGCATCATTGTGGGCTCTGTCAGTGCCTTGTTGATTTTTGCTGTCAAGGTGTGTATGGTGATATTGAGTGGATTTTCTTGAGTAATTGGAAGAAAACCATCTATTGAGTCGGAGCCAGAAGTCCAACTGTGTCCTTTGGCAATTACGACATCTTTCTGTGAAGTTGGGAATCCCCGTATCAGAACATTGATGCCCATTGGGAATTAAGGATAAGGCGTTTGTCTGTTTAAGGTACAAGGCCAGCCCTTGTTGTTGTTGTTGTTTAGTCGTTTAGTCGTGTCCGACTCTTCGTGGCCCCATGGACCAGAGCACGCCAGGCACTTCTGTCCTCCACTGCCTCCCGCAGTTTGATCAAACTCATGCTGGTAGCTTCGAGAACACCGTCCAACCATCTCATCCTCTGTCGTCCCCTTCTCCTTGTGCCCTCCATCTTTCCCAACATCAGCCCTACCATTAGGCAAAATGAAGCAGCTGCCTCAGGTGGCTGATGTTGAGGTGGTCGGCAGTAGCAGCTGGCTAGGTCCCCTGGCCATTCCCATTCTGCTGCAGGACCGAGCTACATGGAATCTCCTGGGCTCCCTAAATGATCCTGCTGCTTCAGGTGTCGTGGAGGACACTGACTCAATATAGACCAAATGGATTTTTCCCTGGTCTCTACAAAATGGTCTGTTAATGTCTCTTAACGGTAGCTGCATTTCAGGTGGCGGTTTCTTGACATTTAACCAGCGATCAGCCTGGCCAAAGGAACTGGCTGGCCAGCTGGAATGTCATAACAAATAAACACTCATGATCAAATATTAGGATCTGTGTGCTTTGCTGGATAACAATATTGCATTTTTTAAAAATTCACCCCACCTTACCCAAACAATTGGAGCTGTTGGATTGGCACTTCCTCAATGTTGATTTTATAGCTGATTGAAAGGCTGCCTCTCTTTCTGTAGCCCCACTTGCTGAAAAGCAGGAGGGGGGAGCTGGGAAATTTCCAGGGTGGGAGATTTTCGGAGAGCAGATGCAGCTCATCAGAGCTCTTCAAAGCTGCTTCTGGCTAGCAGCTGCCAGTTCAGATATCTAAGAAGGCACTGTTCCTAGGGACGTTTTGTAGAGAAAAGGCCTGCACGGTGTCCCCTGGAAATTGAATTAAGATCCAGAAATTGTCTATGGAAAGCTTTTGCCTCCTCTTTCACTGACAGCCCCCTTCAGCTGCCCTTTCCAAAGCTCAGCACGGCACTGGTAATTAATATCAAATGGCTCAGTCAAGGTTTTTGTGATGCTGAGGCATCCAGGCGTGGGCACTCCTGATCGCAACTTACCTTGTAGTAAGAAAGCATTTAATTAGCAGGACAGTATTTGTCATGGGGGGGGGGGGCTTGGGGAGTGAGAGGTTGGGTGGAAGAGTAGGGAGAGAGGGGGGAGAAATGTTTTACCTCTTTGGGTTATTTCTGCCATTGCAAATGACCCATGCCAATGCAATGCAATGAGAAGAGTGTTCTAATGCAGTCATCCACTTAGCCATGGTAAATGTTCGGGTTTTTCTTCATTTTGCTCTGGCAGCACTGGGGCAGGGATGGTTTCCACCAGTCGGGTGCTTCTGCCAGTGCTCACACATGGATTGCTGCCTAGCATCCCAGAATATTGGACCAGGATGTGGCATGGATTCTTTTTGGATAGCAGGGCTTTCTGAGAAGAGGGGTGAGGTATTTATAGGCATTTGGACGACTTATCTCTTTCTTCATTGTATATGTGTGTGTGCAAGGGTGAGAGAGAGAGAGTTGTGTATACTCTCTCATATATATGTACACACAAGTCTCTCTCTCTCTTTCTCTCTCTCGAGACAGATGGATGCCAACCAACAATTTCCACTTGAAATCCAGCAACATCTGGAGGGCCAAGTGTTCCCCAGCCTGCCCTAAATACTACCAACCATTCAGAGGACCAAAACAGGATGGCTGCATTAAACTCTGTTATATTATTAATTCTACTATATAGTAGACCAGTTCCATACATTGTCTTAATATACAGTGCAGAGAAAAGGTTTCATGGCTAACGTTAGAACGAGACGTAATCAAATTACCATGTTTAAATATCTGTTCTGTTTTGTGGGGGGGGGGGGATAAATACATGCCACAAGAGATCTCTTAAAAACTATTTCCCATGCCTACGTTGGAAGTCTGAGATGAGTAGAAATTTAAACTGTGCCTAACAAGAGCACTGTTAATGCATCTTAAAATTGTGTATATATGTAATAATAAGGACTGGATTAAGGTGAAGCAGGCACACTGTTGCATACATTTTTTGCAAGCTACTCTGTTAGTCGTAACACTCCTTACTCCTGCCTATTATTCATCATTTCGAGAAAAGACTCTTCTTAATTCAACAAATGAAATTTGCTAGCTGGCATAAGAGAATGGTTCTGCTTAAGATGTTACATTAGTCTTTTTCTCCAGGATTAAAGGTCAGTGTGGGTCATTTGTCTCTGTGTAGCTTTTTAAAATGACTATAAATTATAAGGCCAAGAGCACTGGATATCATTCATGTTGTAGAAATACACAATTGAAATTTTGGTAAAGCAGATTGCTGCAGCTGTTATTATTATTATTATTATTAGTAGTAGTAGTAGTAGTAGTAGTAGTAGTAGTATACAGTATACAGTATACAGTATACAGTATACAACAACTGTGTGCATCCTTATGCTAGTATGACTAAGAATAATTTAATGGCCAGAAATCAAAGGATAAACAAACATTAACAAATGACCATGCAGGTTACATATGTATGTTAAGTTCTGTGTTACAAAAAACATAATGGAAAAATCGTTTGGAATTAGCTTATTTCAGCTGTGGAGTCAGAATTCCCAAGTGAAGAAGATTGGTTGGGATGTGTGGCTGTAACTCAGATATAAAAAATAGTTAGCTGTAGGCAAGGGAGATACAGAATTGGTGAATTTTAAGGGGTGTGTGTGTGTGAATTTATTTGTATAAATGTGTTGAGAAAGCAGACACACATTTTTACAGAATAGTATAGTGTGTATCTTCTGATGCCCTGTACCATCTAGTATACATTTTATGACATATAAAGTTCAAAATAGGTGAACAGAATAATGAAAGAAAGAAAAAAGACAGCCTGAAGAGGACAAAGTATAAAAAACATGCCCTTCACCCTTCCTGTTAGCGTTTAAAGATCTGTAACCTGGGGGGGGGGGGATGGAGAAGGAGAGAAACCGGAAGGTATATATGCTACTAATGTGATGCAGGTGCAAAATGGCAGCGGGAAATGAAGCCTTACTATTGTATCTCTTTATGGGCACAGTTTAGAAATCTTACTACCCATTTACTCATGTCGTAAAAAAGGCCTCTAGCCAATTGGAATGGGGAGGGAATTCTCATCCAGATCCACCTATATGACAGTAGGCAGAAACAATCCATCTGTCAACCTTTCCCAAAAGAATATTCTCCTAACTCTATAGCAGCAGTTCATGTCATCTTCTCTACAGTCCCAGAAATGCTCAGCCAGATAGAATTACAGGTCAGCACAGTCAGTTCCAGAGCACTGATTTTCAACTTTCTGTCATCGGGGAACTATTTGCACCCTTTTTTGCTGGGCAAACCCTTTGTGAAGCCTTTTTAGTGTAATCATCATCATCATCATCATCATCATCATCATCATCATTTATTATTTATACCCCACCCATTGGGCCAGGTTTCCCCAGTCACTCTGGGCAGCTCCCAACATAATTAATGTTAATAATAATAATAATAATAATAATAATAATAATAATAATAATAATCAATAAAACATCAGACATTAAAAACTTCCCTAAACAGAGCTGCTTTCAGATGTCGTCTAAAAGTCAGATAGTTGTTTATTTCCTTGACATCAGATGGGAGGGCGTTCCACCAGGTGGGCGCCACTACTGAGAAGGTCCTTTGCCTGGTTCCCTGTAACTTCTCGCAGAGAGGAAACTGCCAGAAAGCCCTCGGCACTGGACCTCAGTGTCTGGGCTCAACGATGGGGGTGGAGACACTCCTTCAGGTATACTGGGCCGAGACGCAGTACATTTGCATCACACTTTTCCCCCACCATGGAACTTACAGCAACATGCATGTGGTTCCCAGACAGTCTCCCATCCAGGCATTGATCAGACCCAGACCTGCTTAGCTTCAGGAAGGTGGCTGCATCACATGCCTTCAGACCGTGCCAAAGAAGCATGTTAATGGACTGTGCATGGGAAGTATAGCATTCTGCCCATTGTATGCTGTGGGGATGCCATCATTTGCCCAGACATTGTGTGGTGCTGCGCATTTGCACTTACCAGAAACGTACGCTTTCTGCTTAATGTCTTCACCACACTTCTGTAAGATGACATTGGGATTTGACCATACCGTCCAAGTCTGTTATGAGCCCAACTCAGTTAAAGCATGCTTGGAGGGCATCAAGGTATTATATGTGTTCTCCTCTGGATCTATCCTCTGGTGCAGATAACACTGCTACAAATGTTTGGAAGCCCTTTGCCAAGCTAATCTTTCCTTTCCAAGAATATCATCTTAGCTGGAGCCAAAATGGAATTTGGTCAAGATCTGAGATATATACCATTCAAAGAACGGAGTCTGCATATTCAGTAGATTATATTAGATTAGGAGACTTTATTTCATATAGATCAGAAACATGATTGGCTGCATAATTTTGGAAGATGCAGAATTCTCCAGATGGCCCAGTGAGTTGATGAATGCTCATATAAGGCATTTTAGGTCCAGGCTCCAGCCAGGCAGCTGTGGGAAACATCTGGCTTCACTTCTTAGCTGGAGAGCTCCCTACCATGGAGCAGGCAACACTCAGAGGTTTTACAAACTGGAGTGGGCTTTAGAGTGGTCCACTTAGACATGGAGAACCTGCTCTTGTTTTATAACAATACCCCGACTGATGCTGTTATTGTACAAGACTTTTGGGTGTCCCAGGCTTCACACAACTAGGGATGGGCAAAATTCCCTTCTTTTCGCTTCTGTGAAAAGTGGCCTTGCTTGTTTGAGATATTTAAATAATCTGCTGGGACAACTTGGCAGGGGGTAGGTGAGGTCTCTAGTCAGTGACTACCTAGCTCTGCTATAAACTTATGGAACTTGCTGAGACAAGTCAGATGTTTGACTGTAGCTGCAGGAGCACTATCCGTGGTCCTGAAAGCACTCTGCAAGGTGCTGATTTTTGCCTTCCCATGCCACACACCCCTGCCTGTCTGTAGAACCAGGAACTTCTGACCTCCCCTTCTTTTTCAGATATTCACCTCTCCTTGATGGTGGACAACCCCTTGAATCACAACACTTTTCACATTGGCCTGGATCAGATGATCATCCCAAGGTTCATAAACCATGGTTTGAGAAACCATGAACTAGCATCAGGACCAGAACTAGCATCCTCCTTTAGGGCTCTCTTCCTCACTTTTTGCGGCACAAATCCCATCTTGTATGACTTCCCTGTTACTTCCAAACTAGAGAATTCTGGTTAATGTTGGCTTTGTGCCAAACCTGGAAAAGAAGCCAGGCTCACCAGTAAGGATGCACTGAGGAACTCCGGCTTAATAAACTATGGTTAGTGAGGAGGGGAGGGAGAAGTTCCATAGTGCCAGAGGATGTATGCTGCACAGAGGATGTATGATACAACCCACAGTTTCCCAGTGCTCTTCGACATTTTTTCATTGATCTATTTGTCAATGGTTTTGCATTTATCGATTTCAGTAATTTATAGACAACTCGATACCACAGTTCCTAAGCAGTGTTTCCATTGTTTCTGGGTTACGTTGGGAGCCAGCTTGTGTTTTAATTTTAAAAAGTGGGGTACATTTTCCCTCTAAACAGTGAAAACTTGTCTCAGTGCAACTTTGCATCTCTGCAAGCCGCCCTGTTGTTAACATAGCTCTTATTGACAGGCAAACTTCAGGAGTGAAAATGCAACGGCTGAAACCAAGCCATCTGTCTTCTCATATATTGTTTGTTGACCAATAAACTGGGATTATTAGCATATCTCCATATTCTGCCCATCCACCCACCCTTTTTATTTGTGCTGTGTTTTTCCAGATCCCAGTTTTGCTGCTAGCTATAGTGCTGTGCCCTTTTTACATTTTCCTACGCAGATTTCATCCTGCTTAGGCGGCGATGTTACATTAGAAAGCCATTTCCTACCGTAGCAAGGCGTATATGATCCAATAGCTGTAGGCAAATTAACCACATTATTGTTGTTCCACTGGCAGAAAACTCATTTTCATTTTGATATTAGCTCCAGGTATGTTATAAATCCATCTTGTAACATTATTAAAAGGGGATATTTTTTTGTGGGGGGGGGGCGGGGGAAGTAAGGGTAAAAAGGCTCAGTGTGTAACATTGGCAACTTCTGCCTCCAGCACTTAGGGAGGGGCTTAAAATGAATGCAAATTCCATCATATAAATTCTATGCAACTGGGAAATGGTTGAGCGAGAGGAGCGACCGTCGCTTCGGCTGCTGTTTTATGTAACAGGGTTACAGCAGTGTGTGGAATGAATCGGCAAGCAAGTTATGGAAGACAACAGGCCTCATGCTTTTAAAACTGAGGTTTTGTCTTCAGCGAAGTGTGGGACTTAAAGGAGAAAGTCCAGAAAAGAGTAGATATACGTGCTGGGCTGCAAGGGACACCAAGCTAAATCCTACCAATTTTATGTGTCAGGGTGTGGAAAGCTTGACACTACAGCAGATGCAGGTGAAAATGGCAGCCCTACACCTCCTTCCTTTCCTCCACCCCTGGCAATATCCAGGGATACTCCATGTATGATATATGATGACATGTTGGTGTGGGGGCAGGGATTCTTCAGTCACAAGATGCATAGGGCATCTTGTCTATCAAAATTGTCTATCAAAAAATTGTCTATCAAAAACTTCACTCTTGTGGTTTATCACCACAACAGCTACTCACTTTGGGTTTTAGTAAAGCAGGCAGTCTAATTTGTCAACACCTAAATGATATCGAGCATCAGAACAACTTGGCCACAATAAGGAAATTTTGCCCATGGTATGACTGTTTCCCACCTTCCCATTTCGACTCTCTGGCACCCTATCTGCATAACCTAGCAATTCTACAATATAGACACGCTTTTACTCTTGCAAGATTGGATGTATTGCCCTCAGATGTACTTGAGGGGCGATTCCAACAGATTCCACACAAAAAACGCTTATGCCTCTGTGGAGATGGCAGTACCTATCGGTGGTGCATGCCCTTCTGGCTTGCACTCTTTATCAAGACTTGAGGAATGAGATTACCACCCCTCTTTTATTGTCCATTCCGGGTCGCCCAACCACTGCCACAGTGTCCTTTCTCTTGGCAGATCAAGATGAGAAGGTGACAGCAAAGGTTGCAAGGTTTTTAGCTGGGGCAATCCGAATAAGATCCACTATTTGACTATTTTTTTTTTTTTTTAAATCTTTTTATTGAGTTTCCTTTGTCAATACACCAACAAAAAATTTTACAATAAAGAAAAGAAAATACACAGAATACAGTACATAAGACAAAACATAAAAAATAGCAAAAGTCATAAACACAAAAAGAAAAAAGCAAAAAGAAAAAACACCCGAAAATTACCTACTACCCTTAACAAACAACCTCTACTTCCTTCCGTATTGATTTCGGGTTTTATTTTTATACCTTATAATTTACTGCTGGTGTTGGTTTTTGATTTGCACATCAGAAGTTTTATAATAAACCTGCTATAGTTGGTAAGTTTCTAAGATTGCCTTCCATATAAGCTGAAAATTTAGTCCATTCCTCTCTTAACTTTGCTTTTTTTTTATTTCTAATTCTTTGTGTCATCTTTGCCAATTCCATGAAGCCATATAATTTTGATTGCCAATCCTTTACTGTTGGTAAATTTGTTCCTTTCCAATTTTGAGCGATTAACATTCTGGCCGCTGCTGTTGAATATTGAAATAAGGTTCTATCTTTGTCCCGTATTTCTTTTCCCACCATCCCCAACAAGAATGCCTCGGGTTTTTTCAAAAATGTGTATCCTAGTATTTTTTTTAATTCCTCATATATTTGGTTCCAAAACTTTTTTACTTCCTCACATGTCCACCACATGTGTATAAAATTGCCTTCTTTTATTCTACATCTCCAACATTTCTTATTACCCGTCTTGTACATCCTGTTTAATTTTTCCGGTGTTAAATACCATCTGTATACCATTTTCTCTAGGTTCTCTCTAATTGCAGCGCTTGCCGTAAATTTTATTCCCTCATTCCAAAGCTTAAACCATTTTTCATATTCAATATTGTGCCCCAAGTCTGTCGCCCATTTAACCATGACTTCTTTAATTTCTTCATCCTTTGTGTCCCATTCTAATAAGATGTTATACATTTTGGATATTAATTTGGATTTGCTCTCAATTATTTCGATTTGAAATTTGGATTTTTTTTCATTCATTCCTAATTTTTTGTCTTCTGTCCATAATGCATTAATCTGATGATACTGTAGCCAGTCCTTCACCTTCTCCTTCAACTCCTCATAAGGTCTTAATTTCCAGTTATCCTGAGATCTTATTAATAAGTCTTCATATGTCAGTTTTTGTTCTTCCAAATTTATCTTCTTGATTGATAAAATATCTGTAGGGGATAGCCACCAAGGTGTTTTCCACTCTAACAATTTTTTGTTTTTTTCCCAAACTTCATAAAGGGAGCCTCTAATGATGTGGCTCGCAAATCCTTTGTGTACCTTCCCTTTGTTTAGCCAAAGGTAGGCATGCCAGCCGTACCTATTGTCTACTCCTTCTAGGTCCAGTAGGTCAGTATTCTCCAGAGTTATCCAATCTTTAATCCAGCATAAGCAGGTTGCTTCATAATAGAGTCTTAAATTGGGAACAGCAAGTCCTCCTCTCTCCTTTCTATCTGTAAGTAATTTAAATCTGATCCTAGGCCTTCTGCCTTGCCATATGAATCTCGCGAGAATTTTTTGCCATTCTTTAAATATTTTGGATCCTCTTATAACCGGAATGTTTTGAAATAGGAACAGCATCTTGGGTAATATATTCATTTTTATAGCTTCCATCCTGCCCAGCCATGAAAGTTTAATTCTGCTCCACACGTCCAGATCTCTTTTGATTTTGTTCCATGTTGCCGAATAGTTGTCTTCAATTAAATTTATATTCTTTGATGTAAGCCAAATTCCTAGGTATTTTACTTTTTTAACCACTTTAATTCCAAATTCTCTCTCTAATTTCTCCTTTTCATCATTATCCAAATTTTTTGTCAACATCTTTGTTTTGGCTTTGTTTAATTTAAAACCCGAAAATTTCCCATATTCCTCCAATGTCTCCAGGGCTCCGCTAATGCTTTCTTGTGGTTTTCCCAAAGATAGGATCAGATCATCCGCATAGGCTTTAAGTTTATACTCTTTTGAGCCTATTTTAATCCCTTGTATCTCCGGCTTCGCTCTTATCTTATTCGCCAAAATTTCCAGAACCATTATGAACAAGAGTGGGGAAAGAGGGCACCCCTGCCTCGTTCCTTTCTCTATTTTAAATCTACTTGTAATGTTGTTATTTATAACCAGCTTGGCAGATTGGTTTGAATATATCGCCTGTATTCCTTTCAGGAATTCACCCTCTATCCCTGCCCTTTCCATGGTTTTTAGCAAGAAAGACCAAGAGACGTTGTCAAACGCCTTTTCTGCGTCTATAAAAATTAACGCTGCAGGTATCTCATTTTTGATTTCTAGATATTCTATTACATCAATAACGTGCCTCACGTTATCTCTTAGAAACCTGTTAGGTAAAAACCCCGCTTGGTCTTTGTGAATTGAATTTGTTAAGTATTTTTTCAGTCTACTTGCCATGATGTCAGCATAAATTTTGTAGTCGTTATTTAGCAGGGATATTGGCCTGTAGTTTTTGATGTTCAATTTATCTGTGTCTGGTTTGGGAATTAATGTTATAAAGGCTTCTTTCCAAGACTCTGGAATTTTCCCTCCTCTTAGGATGTTGTTCATGGTGTTACATAGCGCGGTTAACATTTGGTTTCCCAAGACCTTGTAATATTTGGCCGATAGGCCATCCGGCCCCGGTGCCTTCCCCAATTTCATCTTTTTTATCGCGTTTTGTATCTCCTCCATATTTATGGGTTTATTTAATTGGCGTCTTTCTTCTTCTGTTATGGTCTTCCCTTTACATTTCTCTAAATACCGTTCTATTTGGATTGGGTCTTCTTCTCCTTTCTTGTACAGCGATTCATAGAAATTGAGGAAGTTTTTTTGTATCCTTTTCGGATCCGCGATCAGTTCATCCCCTACCCTTATCTTATTAATCACGTTCTGTTTTTGTCTTTTCCTTAATTGCCACGCTAAAAATTTCCCGATTTTGTTCGCTGACTCGAAATATCTTTGCCTCATTATCTTTATTTTACCTTCAATCTCTTGATTCGTCAACATTGAATATTGTGTTTGTAATAATTTTATTGTTTGTAAACTTTGTTCATCTTTTGGGTTTGCTGTTAGTTTTTTCTCGCTCTCCTTTAGCTGTTTCAAAATTTCTTCCATCTTTTGCTGCCTTATTTTTTTCTTATAATTGTTTTGCTGAATGAAGAGGCCTCTTAAGACCGCTTTACTGGCGTCCCACACCACTTCTATGTTTGTTCCACTGTTAAGGTTAAAATCAAAGTACTCTTTTAAGGTGGCTTTAGCTTTCTCAATGACCTCATCGTCATCTAACAACCATTCATTCAGTCTCCATCTGAAGCCTCCTTGGGTTGTCCCTTTTATTTCTATTACTAATGAGTTGTGGTCCGAAAAGGTTCTTGGTTGTATCTCGCATTTTGTGGTCCTTAATGAAAGATCCCTCGAGATCCATATTTGATCTATTCTACTCCAACTTTTATGCACTTCCGAAAAGAAGGTAAACTGTTTTTCTGTTGGGTGCTTGTATCTCCATGCGTCCATTAAGGCCATATTTTCTTCTAGGTCTTGGAATGAGTTCGGTAATTTCCCCTGTTTATGTTTTCCCTTTTCCGTTTGTCTGTCTATTTCCCATATCGGGACAGCATTAAAGTCTCCTAATAGCACCGTTTTATTATTTTCAAGTTCTAGCAACACTTGTTCTAATTTTTTGAAGAACTCTGCTTTGTTTGAGTTTGGAGCATAGATGTTTACCACGTTAATCTTTTCCCCCTGGAAGTTGATTTGGACCCCCAGTATCCTTCCATCTTCATCTTTATATATCAGTTTGGGTTCCCATTTTTCATTAACGTACGTTACTACCCCTTTTTTTTTCTCTATCGTGGAGTTTATAAATTCTGTTCCCAAATTCTTATTTACTAAAACATGCTTATGCTTTCTGGCTACGTGGGTCTCTTGCATACAGATTACATCCAGTTTTTTCTTTTTCAACACATTTGCAATTTTATTCCTTTTAGTTTTTTCGTTCATGCCATTTACATTCCATGTTAGTATTTTTAGGTTCATTGTTGGGTCAGTAAATTATCAATTAGAGTTCTAACTAGTTTAGATTCGGGTTAGTCTGTCCTCTGTTTCTTCTTCTTCCTCAACCCCTTCCTCTTCCTCCTCTTCCTCTTCTTTATCCGTTCCACCCCCTCCCCCCGTCTCCCCTCCCTCCCCCCTCCCCTCCAGTCCTATGCCGTCCCTCCTCTCTCTTTCCACAACCCTTCCTCCCGCTCTCTCCTCTATCTCTCCGAAATCTTTTTCATATCTGCGTAAAAATTTACTGACTTCCTGGCTGTCTGTGATCTTAAACCTCTTCCCTTTGTAAAAAAAAGAAATCCCCTCTGGGAATTCCCACCTATGTTTTATACCATTCCTTTTTAGTATGTTTACTATTTGTTTGTAGCCCTCTCTCTTACGAAGGAGCCTGATTGGAATTTCTTTAAAGATGATAATTGGTTTTCCGTCAATTATCAGTCTCCTCTGATAGCTTTCTCTCAGAATTATATTCCTCATCTCTACTGATTTAAAAATCACTAGACAGTCTCCTGGGATCTTTTTCAGTCTGTTTTGTTTAGCTTTCATTTTGATTCTGAAGGCATTTTCTATTGTTTGCGCAACCTCCTCTTCTGTCAGAGCCAACCATGTTGCCAGTTCCTTGATCATTTTTCCCTTAATGTCTTCCTCCCTTTCTTCCCCTACTCCTCTAAATTTTAGATTTGACTGTTTTTGTTTCATTTCTATCATGGCTAGATTGTCTAAGACTTGGTCCTGGCTCTTACTCAGCTCCCCAAAATTCTCTTTAAGTTTCTCGACCTCTTTTTTCTGGTCTTTGGTTTCTTTTAGCACTCTTTTATTTGAGTCTTCTAGGGATTTTGTTCGGGTTGCTAAGTCTTTTATCTTGATTGATAATTCCCCTGCTATATCCTCCATTTTTTTGTCAAAGGATTCCTGCATCTCTCCTAATTTTTTCTCCATATGTGTTTCATTCTGTCTAAATTCTTCTTTTATTTTTAACCATAATGCATCCAGGTCTTTTATCTCCTCTTGCCTTGAAGTTTTCCTATCTGCTGGCGTTCCTGCTACTTTCTTCCCATCCTTACCCATCATCCTCTCTCTCCTCCCGTCCCCCCCCTGTCTTTAGCAATTTACACACCTGGAAATACTGTGTCTCTCCCTTAACGGGCTCACAATCTTGTATATTTAATTGAGAATACTCCACCTATAGTTTTAATTCTCTCAGGTGGGATTACTATTAGTTATTCTCCCACAACCAAACTCTCTCTCACACCTTCTGGGGATTTTCTGTAACCACTTTTAGGGAGATTTGCCAAAAAGATTGTACTTAGAGAGAGAGTTTGCGATGTAAATCCACAATAGAAAAGGGAATAGGTGAGGAAAAAACAAGGAGATAGAGAGAAGGGTGGAAAGTTGAAAAGATAATAAGGAGAGAGAATGGGAGGAGAGAACAGTCTAGAAAAGGATAGGTGTAAGTGAGTAAGCTCAGAAAAAGGGAAACAGAAGAGGGCAGAAAAGTATATTGGTAGAAGGGAGATAATGTCAAAAAAGGTAAGAGTCTTCCTTCCGATTGTCACCTACTAAGAGTCCTTCTTCTATAAGACTTCCAGCCGCTTGTTTGGCTTAGTCTGTAAGTATCTTTTATGGGCAGTATTTCGCCTCTCTTTTCACTCACTCTCTGTAGGTACCTCCAAAGCTGGGGAAGACAGAAAAGGGGCAAGAGAAGGGGGAAGGGCAGGGGGGGGCGAGTAGAACCAGAAGTATGGTATGCCAGCAAGGGGAGATGCAAAGTCCAAATCCAAGTAGGAGTAAAAGTTCCGGAGGCACGGTGAAAATAGGAATAGTCCGCTAAGAACTGCAGTTCCAACGCAAAAACCGAAGAGGCAGAAAACAACAGAAGGGGGACCGCCGGCTCCGTAGCGTGGGTTTCAATCGGATTTCAGCTAATGACTTCACCTCGCAATCCTTACAAAGGTCTCTCCTCCCGCTGCCCACGATATGCGGAAGAGGGAGGTCGAAAACGGCGGACTTCGAGAAAGCTCCGTAGTCTTCGGGAGGGGGGAGGGCGAGCGTCTGAAGGGAGGAGTGCCGTGGCTAGCTTGGTCTTTATTCTTAACACCACCCTCCAAAGTTATATAAAAGAGAAGGGTATATTCCTTTCTGCAAAGACCACTTTTCGTAGCTGCTGCCTCCTCGTTTTCTATGTCCCAGGCTAGTCAGCTTTCCACCCTTCCCTCTGTCTTCCACCGCTTTCGGCTACCACCTCCTTCCCGGCTTCTCAATATTCTCCTTAGACTCTCCACAATCTTTCTCTAGCCGCCTGTGTCATGCAAAGTCTTTTGAATTTTTATTTTCCGTTTTATTGCTTTTCTGTTGGTTATTTCGCCTCGTCAAACTCCCGACGAGGGCTTCCCCTTTCCGCGACTCTACAACAGGTTAGTGCTCGTTTCCTTATATCACTCTTCTGACTGAGGTCCCAGCGCCATCTTAGTCCCACAAAACCAAACGGACTCCGTAATTAAATCTATAAACATCCATCGCTCCTTGGGCTCTGTTTTCCAATTTTTAATTTCAGCATAGTTCATTTAGCCCCAAGGGTTGCTTTTCTTAAGTTTGCGGAGATTTGTCGCCCTTTCAGCGGGAGCTTTGAGGCATAACTGTGCGGGGTCGGCAGAGCTTACCGGTTGCGTCTCCTTGGTCCCGTCGCTCCTGGTAAAATCCACTTAGCTTCGGGCCATTCCGACGCTGCTGGATGCACTTCCCTCAAGGGGGCCCCCCTTGAGGTTTTTGGGGGACGCAGTGCCTTTGCGTTGCCCCTCAAAAGCCCCGTTCAGCTCGGAGAAGTCAGAGAGCAACCTCTCCGCGCTCCCATACTGCAGGCGATCCAAACCGGAAGTCAGCCACGTTTTTTGACTATTTGACTATTGATTCAAAACCCTAGAATGTATTTTATATAATTGACTTTTTATTTTTATTTTCTGTGTATCGTATTGCTGATTTATTGCTATGGCTGATGGCTGACTCAAATAAAGATTCATTCATTCATTCATGTAAGCAGCTGCTCATTGGGTTGTGCTTGTGTTCAAGAACAGACCAGCAGCTAGTGGGGTTTTTTCTTTTCCTTTCCCAACACTTGCGAGGGGTGTGGCAGAGTATGGGCTGAAGGCACACAAGGCCATCACCTTGCTAACACTAAGCACTCTTTCGTCTACATTGGGAAAGGCTCAGTGGTTCAATCCCCCAGCATGCACAGGTAGGGCAGGGGGAAATTCCCTACCTGAAATGCCAAATGGATTACTGTAATGGTTTGACAGGGTAAAAGGCGCTCCTTCTGTTCCAACAAATATTGCTGGCTTCAAGCTATATCTGCATTTTCTGTCCCATCTTCAAGACAGTCCCTCTTATAACACTTTGCAGTGATCTAAGTGCAATTTTGTGAGTTCATGGATAACTGTGGTTAGTCTATCTCTTTTCAGGAGAGATCACAGATGGTGCAACAGGCTAAACTGGGGCTAATCCTGCCATGCGTTGGATTTGTTAGGCACACCCTGTTTCTTTGTTGTCTGTTGTTGATTCAAATCATACATTTTCCCCTTGTTGTTTAAAGCTGTTTTCCTGATTTTGTTTTGTTTTGGGGTTTGAGTTTTCTAGGTCCAGGAAGTCATGGCACAGTCCAGGGTATGATTAATAGATCATATATCTTTCACAGGACAAGAATAGTCTCTGGTTTCTGATGCCATTGTGGATATGGCTATAGAAAAACCCGCCCCCTTGGCTCATCCATCTGTAGATAGGAGGTTGAGCCAAAGACTGGGAGAACCAGTGGAGATCATGAAGGTGTCAGAAGGGCATGAGAAAGGGCTGCATTTTCCCTATGGCCTGGAGGTTCAACATCCCTATATTAAATAGTTATTGCCTGCCTTTAGATTTTTAAGTTTATAGACAATATACATAACTTGATATAGGGACGCAGGTTCCTTTTCTTTTTAAATAACTTGATGCGAGCTTTCTCTGCCTGTCTCATTCAATGCACCATGCTCCTTCTGAAGGGAGATTTCAAAGAGATTATAGGTGGATTTACAACTTGGGGGAAAGGGAGGCTGAGTTCTATGGAATAGCAATTTGACATATGTTGGTTTGTTTTAACTTGGCGGAACAAAATAAGCAGTGGTGCATGCTAATGGTATTTTTCAATTCCCTCACCCCAGTTCTACACCTCAGCTAATATCTGGGAATCTGAAAGGATGAAAATGGCCTTTTTCTTTACAAAAAAAGGACTGTGTTTTCAAAATGAAAATCTAAGCCCAATATAATTTCTCTTCTTCTTTTAGGCACACTGCTGTTAACCTTTAAATGCAATCAATCTTTGATGATGCTAAGACTGCTCTGTAGGGATGGTAATTGATTCTCAAACTTGGTCTTGCGGCCTACAGAAAGACTCTGCTGTTCTGAGTTTCACTACGAAGCTGCCTACTGTAATTATGACTGGGGTGTTTCCCATTTCTTCTGTGGGCACCTCATCACAGTTTTGGAGGAACTTGTGCTGTCAAGGATCTGTCTGGAAAGGTGGATAACCGATTTGCAGGAGGTGTTCAGTTCGTAGGGCCACAGGGTTAAAAGTAGTTCGGATTCACAAGCGTGTGAATGCTGCACTGTCAAGTGGGGGCTGTGCATGTCTGAATAAGATTACAGATTGATCCTCATATTAAGGACCAATCCTTTTCCTTTCGTATAGTGACGGGGTATAGTTTGCCTAATTCACACTTTGTGGAATGGCACACCAATGCTGAAATGCATCCATGCTTCAGGGAGTTCTGTGATGCAGTTCTGCAACCAAAAACTCTCTACATAAACGTGTTTCTTAGGAGAAAGTGTGCATGAATATCCAGGGCCAGGTTCAGCATTCTCTGTTGCATGAGGTTAAAGGTGAAAATAATGTTTGTGCAGTATGAAATCCCATGCAGCAGCTGTTCTAGTGGAAGATTGCTGTGCAACCAGTTGTACAGCAGGAAGGATGGGGGCTGTAGCAATCTGTTGCATAACCAGCCACAAGAACCATGCTTGCTCCCTGTGGCTTTCTCTTGTGTAACCTATTTGGCCAGCACAAGCCATTCCGCAAGTGCAACTTGTACACAGCCAAAGAACTTTAACGTAGTTCTACACTGAATTCCTCCCACTTACATTTTTGAAAACGATGCATTAAAATTCATTGTGTTAGGGGAAATGGCTTGCAAAAGTGCTCTTTTGGAAGGAAAGGGAGAATACACACACACACACACAGAGAGAGAGAGAGAGAGAGAGAGAGAGAGAGAGAGAGAGATACCATAAACACGCCCCCCGTGTATAAGACGATTCCTATTTTGGGGGGCTCCAAATTAAGAAAATGAGGGGAGATTGCTCAGAATTGTCAAGCTTTTTTTGGGGGGGGGTTGCCCAGAGTTCTTGAGCTTTTTTTGGAGGGGGTTGATGAAAATCACCCGCCTGACGACGATACCAATAGCACACGTCACCAAAGCCACCAATCGTCTGACCAATCACTGCCAAAAGCCACCAATTGCCCACCCAATTGTCACAGTAGTAGCCAATCAACAGCAGCCCTTGCCTCACCCAGAAATCACCCGCATAGTCACCATTGACAATATCCTGCTCGCGGCTGCAACCAATCGCCTGTCGCCCCAGTGCATTATCCGTGTATAAGACGAACCCCAATTTTTAACATTAAATTATTATAATAATATTTAAAAAACCATCGTCTTATACACTGAAAAATATGGTATATATCTTGGCAAAATTGTGAACAAAAATGTGTATATTGAGCACTAGTAATGTGCAGTAGAATGCTGATGATTTTCCATGAGGAAATTGCAAACAGATGTGGAAATGTGGGCAACTGCTGAGCTTAAGGCTGGAAAACTGGAAAACCAAGAGAAATCAAAATGGATAGACTTGTCCATTTGTTTCGTACTGCATTGTCTCAGATACAAGCTTTTTCGGTGCAGTCACTCCACACATCCAGCTGCAGAGTGGTGTAGAGGATAGGAATTGTGTTTTCTGCTTCCAAGTGTTGGATGTCATCCACCAACCCAAATAGTAGCTATAAATTTGCATCGAGATGGAGTGAAAGTAGCCACTTGGTAGAATACGTGATCCTGCAGCCATTCATGATGCATATAGATGCTCCCATATTAAATAAGAACAGAATCAGAAGCTCCTCATTGTGGCATGTCTGGGTTGGGGACTGGACTAATCAAGACTAAAGTGGTCTTGGGGTGAAGCTAGTGAGCCCCGATAAGCAGACTCACCTCACCCCAGGTAAGACCTGTGGCAACTCTTAGGTGCTTTCAGGTAAAGATAAAGGGGCCCCTGACCATTAGGTCCAGTTGTGACTGACTCTGGGGTTGCGGCGCTCATCTCGCTTTACTGGCTGAGGGAGCTGGCGTACAGAGAGCAAACCAGAGCAGCGCATAGAAACGCCGTTTACCTTCCCGCCAGAGTGGTACCTATTTATCTACTTGCACTTTGACATGCTTTTGAACTGCTAGGTGGGCAGGAGCAGGGACCGAGCAACGGGAGCTCACCCCATCATGGGGATTCGAACTGCCAACCTTCTGATTGGCAAGTCCTAGGCTCTGTGGTTTAACCCACAGCGCATCAGTTAAATGTATATTTTCACCCAGGACTTCAGCTGGTTGTTATTGTTTGAACTCGCCCTTCGTGTTTTTCATCTCCTGATTGCATGAGGCGGTTCTGGGTTTTAAATCGTGACTGTCAGCCGCTTTGGTAGCAATACGATTGGAGAAGCAGTATATAAATTGGATGGATAAATAAATAAATAACACAAGGTCTCCTCCAACCGTTCAAGTCTGGAAATCAAAGCTGCATACAGAGTGCTGAGCAATCTGAAAGTACCATTTATTTATTTATTTTTAAATTAACCAGCCTACTGTATTTCCTTGCCACACAGCACAAATATATAAACACACTCTTTCCAAGATGGGCCCTTCTTCGAGCAGATGCTTACTGAGGTCTGACTTCTTGAGTTTCCTGATTAATTACCCTCCTCTTTTAGTTTGAGCAGAAGCAGCACCGACTGTCACTTTTGATCTCTTATAAACAGTGAGGCTTCTTGAATATTTCTTTTTGCAAAAAAGAAGGGGGGAAAAGGATTCATTTCCTCACCCGTTGTCTCCCAGTGTGACATTCTACCCCAGCTGACAATTGGGTCTCGTGTTATTTTATTAAAATCAAGAGTGCTACAGAATGGCATACTTTTCTCGTCTTCTTTCAGGCTGCAAGCCCTTGAGGAAAGCACAATGCGGTTGAATAACTGATTCAGATGAAGAGGGTCTCTCTCTCTCTCTGTGTGTGTGTGTGTGTATGTGTGTGTGTGTATCTCTGCTTCTCATTCTTTACAGCAAGAACTGCACATTTCAGAAATGTACACTATTATTGCCGCCTCCCAAATCTAGGGCTGGATGTGGCTTTGATAGGCCTGTGTGTTCTGAGATTCTTCAACATACCTGGATATCACAGGGGAAGGAAAGGACTACAAGGCCAGCGCTGGGTTCAAAGGTGCCTCTGCAAAGGTGGCCCCCTCCTTACGCTGGTGGGCCACAGGTCAACACTTCAAGTTTTCCACAGTGCTGCAGACTGATGCTATGTCAGGTTCTTCAGGGAATGATGGGAAATTCAATAAAGCAGGCAGCTCCCAGACTCAGCTGCCAGTCTGTGGAGAGCAGGGCAGACCATTTTCAGCAGCATCTGTCCCTGGTGGGGATCTTGGGCCAGGGAAAATAAAAATGTTAGGAAAACATGCATTGCAAAACTGTATATGAGGCAAAACTGCACACAAAGCTGTTTAGATTTGACGAAATTGACACGAATGTGCTGATAAATCTTCATGAAGGCTTTTTAAAAAGCAAACTGATGTGGAAAACTAGAAAACCTGGGAAGGGTGTGGAACAGGCCTGGTGAGGGGTGTGGCCTGAGGGCCAGGTGGAAAGACTTTGAGGGCCACTTTCAGTTCCTGTGCCTGAAGTTACCCAGCCAGATTTGGGGGGGGGGGGTTAGAAATAATAAATTATTATTATAAATTTTTATTGAAATGTGTATACATTGCTAAGATGCAAGGGAACTGAAGGCAAGCTGGTTGTTGTTGTTGTTTAGTCATTTAGTCGTGTCTGACTCTTCGTGACCCCATGGACCAGAGCACGCCAGGCACTTCTGTCTTCCACTGGAGTAAGGAATGAGATCGAATTTATGGAACGATATTCATTCCCTTTTGTGCATGAGCCCCATTGCTTGTTTAGCCAAAATGGCATGACCCGTGCCCGTAAGCAAGATATCTGACAGATGAGGTGCCCAATGAGGTGTGAGAGTTGGTCAGTAGCCAAAGAATAATTGCTGGTTTTTGCCGGGGAAGGAGTGCTTGAGAGGAATAGAAAACTGGAGGAAAGAAGGAATAGAACTGTTATGGAACCGAGTGGGCAATCTGCTCATCCCTCTTTGTAACATTTGCAGACCCTCGCGCCTCTCATCCAGTTCTGCTACCATCCCTACCTGCAATGTCCTTGAAAAGGAGTCTCCAGGTAGCACCAATTAACCTTATTCTTCATCTTGCCATCCCTCCCCTCCCCAGCTCCAGCGTCACGATAAAGAGGCGGAGGATTCCCCCAGCAAGTGGAGATCTGACGACGAAATGGCCGTGGAAGCAGCAAGCCTCGAGAAGTATTTTAAGTGAAAACATGAGGTAATTATCCGGCCGAGGGCTGGTGTAAACCTTTTGTTTATACAGCACCTTACATATCCTAGAATTATAAGGTTGCGGTCCCTAGAATTCTGCAGGTGTGAGATGCTGTAATGAGACAGCAGCTCACATGATTTTGGCTCTCTTGCCTTGGCCTTTTCCCCAATCCCCCTCATATACAGTAAGGTATGGAAGATGGAAATAGATGTGTTATGCAGCCTGCCTGTTCCCCTTCAACTAGCCTGCTGCCCTCAGGGGTTGTGGAGGAGGCCTACTGATCAGCAGTGTTGAGTGCTAGCCTGGCTGGTTCTGTACATGAAACTGTCCTTTGCCTCAGGCAGCAAAATGTCTTGGGTCTGGCCCTGTGTGAGATACTGCACCTCTCCGTCCCCAGGCTTTCTGCCATGACAGAACATGCCAACCCCTGCGCTGTGATAACATTACACCCTGTGACTTCGAGTTTTTGTTGTAGGGATGTTGCTCTGGCATCACCGCCACCGTGCCAGCTTTCGTTTAATGAGTTTCCCATCTCTGAAATCTTCATTCTGATTCCCACTTTCAGAACAGAGCCGCTGCAAAGCTCCGCGCTCTGCTCCGGAAAAGAATGACATTTTAAAAGGCAAGGCCGTTCGTCAGCAAGGCCTCTGAAAAGTGCATCGCTTTCATGTCCTTCCTTTGGACCCAAAGGGCAGACTATCCTATAGAAACGGATTGGCCCCCTGAGACCAGTCTGTGATGCAGCGAGATGGACAGAGACATGATGACAGCCGAGCTGTTCTTTCATTTCTCTGGCACTTTTCAAGACATTTCATATTTCTTCTTCAAGGAAGCCCCAGAAGAGGGGGTGATAAATGTATCACCAGGGTGGTTTCGTTTTTGACAGTCCAATTTAGGAGGATCCTCTGGCTAAATTTCACGAGCCATTTACCTGTTTTGCTGCAGAGACCAGAACATCGGCAGCATGTCCTGAGCCGTTTGGTACTCTTCAGGTTGTTGAACCCTCTTCATTAGACTCTTCTTTGAGCACTTTTGCTCCCTCTCTCATAATGTATGCACTATCCAGTGGAAGATGCCAGGGTGGTCCAAAGGTTATTGTCCCTTGAGGGCAGACTGCTGGACCCCTCAAACTCCAGCTGCAACATGCATGCTTCCAGCATGATCTCAGTGCTCTGGTTCCGGCAGTTCCCATCCCTCGTGGCTAATTAAATATAGCCACTGGGGTACCGTTTATCAAGAGAGACGAGAGTCAAGGGGAGTACAACCTTGCACCTTCTGCTCCCTCTCTCGGCGGTTTCAAAAGTCAACAGCCATGGTGTCCTTCTGGATCAGATCTGTGGGATGGGTACTGAAGACAGTCGTTCCTTTCCTCCCTCCAGAGTTGGTGCCAAAGAGTAGCACGGGGGGGTGTTCTTTGACCCCCCTAGCAATTTTGCTATTGGCTTCCTCAGGTCACATTATTATTATTATTATTATTATTATTATTATTATTATTATTATTTCTCAGGTTGCAGTGAATTCCGATCCCCCCTCCCCTCTCTCAGCAGACAGCCAAGGAAGTAGACAAGGAAGCTCTTACTGAGTCTTTATTCAATAATCACAGTGAGAGATCTCTGTATGCTGCCTACTAGGTTAATGGCGTTGCTCCAACGGAGCTCCTCCCACTCCCTTCCTAACAAAAGCACTTCCTTTTACGGCGGCCGCCAGAGGCTAATTGTCTTTGAGTCCTTTGCTCTTCCACTTTCATTGCACGCCGGGTTCTGGGAGAAGGGGGTGGAGTCAGTGGTAACGTGTCAGCTGGCTGCTCTGTCTCTGTCTCCCCCTTCTCCTCTCCCAACACCTCCCAACTCTTCTGTTCACCTGTCTCTGAGCTGTGACCTTCCTCAAACCACTGCTGTAATTCAATACTGCCTTCCTCTTACCTGGAAAGTTCACGAAGGGGAGGTCAGTCTCCACCATTCCTCTTCGGTCTCATCCCCCTCAGTCCAGTCCCTGACATCATCATCATCATCATCATCATCATCATCATCATCATCATTATCATTTATACCCCGCCTTTTTCCTCCAATGAGCTCAAGGTAGTGTACATGATTCTCCTCCTCATTTAATCCCCACCACAGCACTGTGAGGTAGGTTGGGCTGAGAGACAGTGAGCGTTTCAGTCCATCTCTTTCAATAAACACCACTAGCAATGGGCTATAGTACATCACTATAAAATTCAGAATCAGCGTTGGCACAAATTGCACATGCAGGGCTTTACAGAGAGGGGGGGAAATGGGAGAATTAAGTGCTTCTTTATTATATTCAAATGACTACCCCCTCCCCCGTTGCTCATATTAATGGGAAAGAAAGCAATCTACAGTTCCTCAAGACCTTCTTGACCTGGAAGGCTTTGTAAGTGCTGGCGCTTGAATGTGTTAATGGGAGGAAAGAGAAATTGCAATTGAGAGAAGGTTTGGGATATATATATATATATATATATATATATATATATATATATATATAATTACAATGTGATTTCTCATTTTGTGATCCCATTGTTCACAGCGAAAGCTTGTTAAATAAGTGGCACAATTGGCCGGCTAATCTGGCCCTGTTGAGCTGACCCTGTAAGGCCAATAATTGTATGGGAAGATAACTTGCTCTGAGTCAGCGTCAGAACTGCATGACAGGAACGTTGCAAATCATCAATGAAAGATGGATACCTAGCAGATTAAGTTGGAGAGTGGGGGGAGCTATTGCTTTGGGAGCAACAAATAAGTCTTTTTCCTGCTTTCTGACATTACTCAGCTGGTTGGCTACTGTGAAAACAGGATGCTGGAATAGGTGGGCCATAATAATAATAATAATAATAATAATAATAATAATTTCTTATTTATACCCCGCCCATCTGGCTGGGCTACCCCAGCCACTCTGGGTGATGCACAGGGTAAATTAATAATGCAGAGCACTTAATTGAATAAAAGCTTTACTGAGTTAAAATAAACTTCTTCATAAACAACATGGTTCCAAACAGTTTGACTGAGATTGCATACTGACTCTGTTCACAACTGAAACAGACAGACTCTCACATCTTACAGAGAGCACAAAGAGAAACTGGCTGCTAAGACACATGTCAGAGTGACTCAACAGTAAGCAGTTAGTCCTGACTAACTTTAGTAGGCCCAAATGACTGTCTTTGTCACATGACGCTGGGTGGCTTCCAACAAAATTGGCATGATCCAGCAGGCAATGCCTGACACTCAACTTTATCTTTTAAAGAAAAATGTTGCATCAAGCTTGGAAGCTTTGCTATTGTACAGTACTTCACACAGGGCTAGGTGAGCTTGTCTATGCTTGCAGGAGACAAACGATTAAACAATTGTTAAGATATTAAAAGGGTATACCAAGGGAGTTTAAGTTTGGGTCCCTAGTGATGTCACAGATACTATCCAATAGGTAGCTGCATACACTGGCAGTGTATGCAACATTCAAACATGCTTGGGGAGGGGGAGGAGGACTGAGTTTTCATTTCCTCAGTGCTTGGTAATGGATCTTCAAATTTCCTGGCAGCAGAAATGTTACCTTGAGAAAAAAGAACTCTGTTTCAGCTGCCCATCTTTTGCTCACACTGCTACCCAGATCCCATTAGCTGCTGCTTTAGCAACTGGGGTTTAGGGGATCAGGCTGTAAGATACGTAGGACTTAAGGCATTTAAAACTTGGTTGCAAGCCAGCTGCTGCCACCTAGTTCCCACCCGGCCAAAATGTGCAGCTATTATATTTATGATGCATTAAGCCATAAGGCGGCATGTAATTGCCAGCGCTGGCACTTCTGTGTGCAAACTGATGTGTAAGGTAAGCTCGCATGAGAGGGTCATTTAGAAGGCAGCAGTTAACAGGCCACGTTTACAGCTGCAGACCGCTTTTCAGATGTGTGCAGATTCCTGGCATTGTGGGAATCGGGCGTCTCATTAGCAAGATAAACGTTTTGATGTTCTCATGTTCCTGCAGTTTTTTAATAAAAAAAAAACACACACACAGAAATTTCTCTCTGATCTGTCAGGGCACTTTATAGAGCCAAAAGGTTCATTCCACTCGAGCAGCAGACACCCGCTGACACAATGGAACTTCCTGTTCCCTGCAGCCGTCCAATCTGCTCCAGGTTGGGGGAATCATCCAAAGTATATTTGCAGGGGCAGGCATGTGGGGAGAGGAGATGCACATGCACTGAACTCCAATTGTGCCACATTAGACTCAAGCCTTTGAATGGGTTGGTTCAATGTAGCCCATGTGAATAGTGTCAGGAGTTCAGCCTACACTTGAGTAGGACCCTGGCAGAGAAACGTGCCCGACTGGCATGTTCTCTCCATCCTGGTCTTTCATTTGGGAGCTTCATAAGCTTTCTTCAGCCCGAACATCACAGCGACCGATGCCAACCGACACCGGCACACTTAGGGATCCACAGAGTTTGTGCATCTTGCGTGACAGACCTCAGCAACTCAGCATTTTGGCTAATCTATTTTATTTACATATAAACACACACGGAGCACTGCAACATGGCTCCCTCTCTCTCTAGCATCAGACAGCAAAGAGAAAAAGAACAAAGGACAATAGTCCCACTTCACGGAACACAGTGACACAAACATCCTGTCTCCGTCACTTCCTACTCTGTGGAGTCAAAACATATACCGTCATGTGAAAGACAACAATCCCATGACTGCAGTCATAGATCAGGAATTCTAGCAAATAGGTGGTGTTCCCCTAACTTCTTAAATTCAGCTTCCAGAGCTTTTCCAGGTGTGTCTACCTTGGGAAAGATGCTTGACTGTTACCTTTCACACATGCACGTGCTCCTGGGATGGTTGGCACCATATGTCCCTGATTTGAAGGATAACGCCATAGAGGACCTTGGGAGCGTCGTCATCGCGTGCCAGAGCCGCAAAGGGCCTCTCTCTTGCTAGATGCAATCGATCTGCGAGATCCGGCTGCGACTGCACTCAGGAACTGTTTGCATATAATCCTTGCACAAATACGCATTTTGGTAATCAGCTGTGGATTTTGACACACTCCAAGCCTTAAGTGCTATTCATTATATCACCCACTCAGCCAGCCGTAAGAACCATTAATTATGAAGCAGCAACAGCGGCAGCTGACTCCTGCGTGGATCTCCTCCGTTGCGAGAGATGAGAAAGCAAATCTGCTCGCTCCAGAAGAAATATGTTTTCTGAAGGTCACCTTAATAAACAAAACAGAGCAAGAACCACATCTGTCAGTAGCACAGAACAGAGACAAAGCGTTTTCTTCCCGTAAGCAGTTTTAATGATGGACTTTTTAAAAATATTTTTTTTTAAACAAAACAGTATGGAAAGCGGAGAGTGGAAAACAGCTCTGCATCACATTTCAGGACTAGGTTTCTTCTTTCAAATGAGTTTTCTCACAGTAGTAAGAAACAAGTAAATAAGGAGTAATATTTTCCCGCCCCCTCGTTTTCAAGTGAATTCCAGGGAAATATATTGGCAGAAGGTTTGTAGACAAACAGAACCTGGCGGTGATGAGTGCTATTTGAAATCTAAGAAACTCTACAAGGAACATGCTGAAAGTGAGGGGGTGGGTGGAAAGGAAGGTTGGGATGAGTGGGTGGGAAAATCCATATCTCAAGCAGAAAATATAAGCATGTAAGAGAGAAATGCAATTACTTTATCCAGATAATAATAATAATAATAAATTCTGTTATGTGTATGGGAACTCTGTTCCCCATAGGACTGGGAAGCATTAATATCTGTCACGCTTAGTGCTCTGCCGTGGTGTCTCTGAGTAAAATCCCACCTTCCCACTTTCCCCTCCCAAATCCAGCTCAACAAACATGCAATAACATTAGCTACACAGGAGCACACAATTGTTCAATGGAGAGCTTCCAAACATGACAATCAAACTGTACCTTTCTTCTTATATCTCTGGCATTGCATCTACCTATCTATCATCTATCTATCATCTATCTATCTATCTATCTATCATCTATCTATCTATCATCTATCTATCTATCTATCTATCATCTATCTATAGGTTTGATATTCTTAGAGTCCCATGGACTGCAAAAAGATCAAACCTATCCATTCTGAAGGGAATCAGTCCTGAGTGCTCACTGGAAGGACAGATCATGAAGCTGAGGCTCCAATACTTTGGCCACCTCATGAGAAGAGAAGACTCCCTGGAAAAGACCCTGATGTTGGGAAAGATGGAGGGCACAAGGAGAAGGGGACGACAGAGGACGAGATGGTTGGACAGTGTTCTCGAAGCTACCAACATGACTTTGACCAAACTGCGGGAGGCAGTACAAGACAGGAGTGCCTGGCGTCCTCTGGTCCATGGGGTCACAAGGAATCGGACACGACTAAACGACTAAACAACAACGAATAGATATAGATATACCAACTGGCCCAAATGTAAGCTGCACCCGCAAATAAGCCACACCTTTAAAATTCGGGGGGGGGGGGAGAGAATACCCGAATATAAGCTGCTCCCTTAAAATTGGGCTACAGGCTGAAAATCACTGCGGTTGATAGAATTGTAACTCCCAGCCAATTTAAGCCTTTGATCTTGTAAGCCCGCCAAAGTTACCGTACAATCGCTAAAATCACAAATCACTATTCAATTGCTACAATTCCGCAGGCACTCAAGCTCGCAGATCGGCAAGAAAACATTTTTTGTTCCGTTTTACCATGTGTCTGTTTCAGCAGCGATGTCGTAAAATCCAGTTTTTGTAAGGTTGTGAATTTAAGCCGCACCTTAACTTTTCACGGTTGGAATTTGGGGGGGGGGGGAGTGCAGCTTATATTCAGGCCAGTATGGTATAAGGTAAAGAACGCATGCTCCAGGAAGCCCAACACATCAAATCCGATCCTTCCACAACCACATTGCAGACAGACACATTGGCATAAAAAGTAAAAAAAGAAAAAGAAAGGTAAAGGACCCCTGGACGGTTAAGTCCAGTCAAAGGCGACTATGGGGTGTGGTGCTCATCTCGCTTTTCAGGCCAAGGGAGCTGGCATTTGTCCACAGACAGCTTTCTGGGTCATGTGGCCAACATGACTAAACCGCTTCTGGCACAATGGAACACCGTGACGAGTTCCAGAGGGCACAGAAATGCCATTTACCTTCCCACTGCAGTGGTACCTATTTATCTACTTGCGCTTGTGTGCTTTTGAACTGCTACGTTGGCAGAAGCTGTGACAGAGCAACGGGAGCTCACCCCGTCATGCAGATTCAAACCACCAACCTTCCGATTGGCAAGCCCAAGAGACTCAGTGGTTTAGACCACAGCACCACGCGCTCCCTATTATATAGATATATATAGATAACAATCAAGGAGGGTGAAAAGCAAGGCTGGGGTGTGGCTGGAGAGTGTGTTGGAGTCCTGAGGGCCACTTTGAGAGGCTTGGAGGGCCGCATTTAGCCTACAGGCCTGACATTCCACACCCCTTTAGCATACATTCAGGTCCCACAATGCTTTCTATTGGAACCATTTGTTAGGCAAACGTTCACATCACAAATCTATGATTTCCACTGTTTCCTATGGAAATATTTCTGGTGCTGGATTGGCCAGATCTCTCTCCATAGAAAGAAGAAACCAATCAGCAAAAGAGAGACAAAGGGGGGCGGGGACAGATTTGACTGCTCTATCCTGCTCTCTGTTTCATCCAATCTTGCCACTCTCTCTATGGTTTCTTCCTGAAAATGGCTGCAGCCGATCAGCAAAACATAAACAAACAAGGAAGTAAGGAAGCCAACTGTTGGGATATCTGAATCTGCAAAGCTTCTAGCAAGGTCTGGGCATAATTCTTTACATGCAGATAAGTGAATTTTCAGATAGCGAGTGGGCAGGCAGTGGGACCCGCTTGTATATTCGAAAGAGCTGATGGGGTTGCAGTAACCGAGTTACCTGTTTTCTGCAAGGATGAAACCGCAAGTGGTAATATCATAACTATTGCATGATGGAAAGCCAAGCTGCCTAACAATCCCAAAAACAAACCCTTGTGTTGCAATGAGAACCAATCACAGAAATATAGACACAACACGTGGGCTAATAACTGTTAAAGCATATATAATAGAATAATAATATCATTCAAAAGGTAGAAATAAATCTATTAGAGTTCATATATACAATGTAACAGACCAGTGGCACAGAACGTCAAGCCACGTGTTCAAGATAGACGTCAAAGGTCAGTCTCAAAATGGTTATTCAAAAGTTTCAACAGAAGACATCTCAAAAGTCTCAAAAGTAAAGTTTTCTCAAGTTTCAATGGAATCAAAAGTTTCAACAATCCCAGGCAGATTCTCAGAGGCTGCTGCCACTGCCAGCGCTGGCCACTCTGTTGTGTTGTTATTCTGGGAAAGAAAGGGAACCTGTGGCTCTCTGAATGTTGTTGAACATCCATCAGCCCCAGCCAGCATGGCCAATGCTCAGTCCAACAGTATCTGGAGGGTCACAGGTTCCTTGAAGACTGCCTGAGCATCAAGAACCATCACCAACACAGTACAGGCATAATCTATGTGTAGCAGATACTGCTAGTCTGACTTCCTGATATGCATGATGTTATCCCTCACACCTGGCCACCCACCCTTCAAAGGGGCACTTGTGCACAATGGGACCCTTGAGTGCATGGGACACCTACACACATTCAGCTACTCACATGTAGGTTGGGATGCCAGTGGACTACAACTTTGGGGGCGGACAAGAGGCATGTCTGCGCTCCACATTAACCTGCTATGCATACTGTAGATGTCTGAATGTGGCTTTCATTTCTTCGCCCTGCCGATTTCTTTTTCTCCTTCACAATCATGATTCTCTCTTGGATAAATGCTAATGAGAGCTAGCTGATTGCTTAATCTCATAGCCTTTGCCTTGCTCACGTAGGGCACAAAACGTTGCTGCATTTGACAAAACATCTTATTTTTATGTCTAATCAGGCAACAAAGCACCTTTGGCGAAGTCTGGCTGAGGCAGAAGACAATGGAGGAAACCAGAGGCCCTCCCTGCAAACCACCAATCTTTCCTGGACCTAAAGCTCCAGAGATGTCAATATATTCTGCAGAGATGCTGGATTCTTCCACAGGATGCTTTATTAACCTCACCTAAGGGTTGTTTCGGCAAAGATGCTTGATAGTTTGCATATCGCACAGAATGTATTGAAGCTGTTGCTTTAATTTTCTATGAAAATAAAAAAATATAAATAATCTGTTCCTTGGCCAAAAACAAATAAAGCATTAATAAAATAAATAGTTTCTCTGGTTGTTTTTTTTAAAAAAGATATCTTTTTATTAGGTATTGTGAAGTTGTGGCCCTCCAGATACTCTTAAGTCTCCAGCTCTGATCACCTATAAGCATTGGACATACTGGCTTGGATTGATAGGAGTTGAAATCCAACAGTACCTGGAAGTCCAAAAGCAAGCCATGCCTGCCCTAGCAGGAGGCTCTGCTGAGTTCTGATCCAGCAGCAAAGGGAGCCCTTCCATTTGTAGAAGGGGCCCTCTGGACATTTGGAGACAATGCAGTTTTAGACTTATAGTGGTACCTTGGGTTAAGTACTTAATTCATTCCGGAGGTCCGTTCTTAACCTGAAACTGTTCTTAACCTGAAGCACCACTTTAGCTAATGGGGCCTCCTGCTGCTGCCACGCCACCGGAGCACAATTTCTGTTCTCATCCTGAAGCAAAGTTCTTAACCCAATGTACTATTTCTGGGTTAGCGGAGTCTGTAATCTGAAGCGTATGTAACCTGAAGTGTATGCAGCCCGAGGTACCACTGTATTTATTTCTCTACAAAATGAAAAATAAGATTTGATCTCAAAGATGAGACAGAGATCGCACAACAATGGGCGTATTCGAACACCTTTTTCCAACTGTAAATTTCCTCACCCTTCCCCCTACTCCCCCCCCCTCTTCCCAGTGAAGTAAACAAATAAAAAAAGAACATTCTGAGGGTGTCTGCAAATGTGAAGAAGAAGAAGAAACAACAGAAAAGGCAGAGGGCAGCAGAGGCAGAGCAGGGACGCTTTGGGAGACTGAAAGCCTTAAGAGCCCACAGCAAAACAAACACATGAGAGTGTGGATCTTTGTTTCTGAATATTTATATTAAGTGTGGAATATCTATTGAAAGAAATCCACAGCCGTGCCATCGGGATTGTTGAAAGCTGATGACTTCTACTTCAAATAGACTCTGGGAGCTAGGAGCCTCCCCTGCATTCAATAACTGCACGGCGAAATATGGAAAACTCTTGAGCATAAGTTCTTGAACTTTTGTCACAGTGAAACTCGCGTCTTAAGAGCAAATAACTGGCTGCGTCTCTCTCGCTGTCTCCAAACTAGCGAGCAAGGCGGGAGGATGGCTTTGTGAGAGGCTTTCCCTCTCCCACTCAAAAGCTGGCAGGCAGATCATAGGGAAAGAAAAGGAGACGGGTGACAGAAAACAGAAATCCAGGTAAATTTGGAATTGTCGGATCTTGTAGTCCAACCCCCCCGTAATGCAGGAATATGTAGCTGTCTCATATGGGGATTGAACCTGCAACCTTGGTGTTATCAGCTCCATCTCCATGTGGTTGATAAAGAATTGGCCAGACGTCACCCAACCTTTTGTTGTCTCAGTTATTTCACAGCTGGACCATAAAGAAAGCTGATCGCCGAAGAATTAATGCTTTTGAATTATGGTGCTGGAGGAGACTCTTGAGAGTCCCATGGACTGCAAAAAGATCAAACCTATCCATTCTGAAGGAAATCAGCCCTGAGTGCTCACTGGAAGGACAGATCGTGAAGCTGAGGCTCCAATACTTTGGCCACCTCATGAGAAGACTCCCTGGAAAAGACCCTGATGTTGGGAAGGAGAAGGGGACGACAGAGGACAATGTGGTTGGATGGTGTTCTTGAAGCTACCAGCATGAGTTTGACCAAACTGCGGGAGGCAGTGGAAGACAGGAGTGCCTGGCGTGCTCTGGTCACGAGTCGGACATGACTAAATGACTAAACAACAACAACAAGGCAGCTTCCTGTGTTCCTATGGCAGTGGAGGACATAGGAAAAGATAGGTTTGATCTTTTTGCAGTCCATGGGACTCTAAGAAGATCAAACCTATAGATGATAGATAGATAGATAGATAGATAGATAGATAGATAGATAGATGATAGATAGATAGATAGATAGATAGATCTATCTATCTATCTATCATCTATCTATCTATCTATCTATCTATCTATCTATCTATAGGTTTGATCTTCTTAGAGTCCCATGGACTGCAAAAAGATCAAACCTATCCATTCTGAAGGGAATCAGTCCTGAGTGCTCACTGGAAGGACAGATCCTGAAGCTGAGGCTCCAATACTTTGGCCACCTCATGAGAAGAGAAGACTCCCTGGAAAAGACCCTGATGTTGGGAAAGATGGAGGGCACAAGGAGAAGGGGACGACAGAGGACGAGATGGTTGGACAGTGTTCTCGAAGCTACCAGCATGAGTTTGACCAAACTGCGGGAGGCAGTGGAAGACAGGAGTGCCTGGCGTGCTCTGGTCACGAGTCGGACATGACTAAATGACTAAACAACAACAACAAGGCAGCTTCCTGTGTTCCTATGGCAGTGGAGGACAGAAGTGCCTGGCGTGCTCTGGTCCATGGGGTCATGAAGAGTCGGACACGACTAAACGACTAAACAACAACACAGGGCCACAAGTTGCTCCTGCCTGGACTACCAAGGCCAGAATCACAGTGGCCATACTATCCCCATCCAGGGATGATGGCAGTTCTTTTAGCAGACATAGTCTGTAGGAGGAGGTCCTAGCCACGAAGACCACCAGGGCCTCTAGTGACAGAGATGGATCCGGGAGGACCCCTCTTGGGTTGCCACGCTACCAATAATGGAAATGATAGTATAGAGCTAGGGAGATAAAAACAAGCATCTCAAAGAGGTGGGGAGGAGATTGCAAAACGGCATTCCCTTTGGGAACAATTAGCGTGCTGTTTGCAGCTCCCCAAAGCAAAGTTGGCCAGAACAAAACTGAGAAGGCGCCTCCTTTGAAGTCGCACGCAAGGGCCAGAGACGAGCGAAGAACAGAAGCCGTAGCTTCCAAGTGCCCAGCCGTGATCAGCTCTTCCTCAAAGCAAGAGCTCTTGTGAACTTGGTTGTCACTTCTCCGCTTTGAACATTAATTTGGGAACAAAAGCTCTGCGTTCGCCGATTGTGCTCGTTGGAAAGAGGAGGCTCACGCTGGGGGGACGTGCAGCAGACACCACTTGGCAGATTTGCAGAATCTTGTACAAAGACAAAGAAGCCTCCAACATGGCAACGCTCCAGATCCCCCATCCATCAAGCCGGGCATGCCTTTGAGCTGCTTGGGGTAGTTAACGGGCTTCCTGCGGAGAAGCAGAAGGAGGCGCAGGGGAGGGAAAGACCACGTCTCTTAATCAAGGGCAATGCAGAGTCATTTCAAGTGAATTCAAAAATCACCCCCTCTTTGCAATTTCTCCGCTCTCCATTGAGAGCACCCTGCTGCTATAAATACAGGGCTGTCGCTGCACACACTGAAGTTTTCTTCTGCGTTTCCAGAGCTGGGCTGCCTGGACAAGAAATGCAAGTAGTGAGCTGGAGCAGCAGCATTTTTGAGGTCAACCAGTGAAGCAGCAGAGGAATTTAGAGGTGAACTGCAGGGTTCTTTTCATTGCCACAAAGGGCTCAGTAAGGAGGGAGGGATCACTCTGCTTGCAGCCCATGTCGTCCTAGCCTGGTGTTTGTCCATTCTACTTCCACATCTTAGAACCATATTTTAATTTATGTGTACAATGGTGACTGGTTGGAGGATCATAGAATTGTAGAGTTGGAAGGTACCCCATTGGCCATCTTGTCCAACCCCTTCCAATGCAGGACTCTCAACAAGATCATGCATGGCAGATGGCCATCCAACCTCTGCTTTAAAACCTCCAAGGAAAGAGTATCCACCACATCTGGTGGGAATCTGTACCACTCTCTAACAACTCTTACTGTCAGAAAGTACTTCCTGATGTTTAGCTGGAATCTCCTTGAAACTTGAAGCCATTGCCTCAAGTCCTGCCCTCCAAAGCATGAGAAAACAAGCATGTTCCCTCCTCCAAGTGACAGCCCTTAAGATATTTGAAGGTGGCTATCATGTCTCCTCTCAGTCTCCTCTTTCCAGGCTAAACATACTTAGCTCCTTCAACCATTCCTCATAAGGCTTGGTTTCCAGACCCTTGGATCATCTTGGTTGCCCTCCTCTGCACATGTTCCAGCTTGTCAACATCCTTCTTAAATTGTGGTGCCCAGAATTGGACACAGGATTCCAGGTGTGGTCTGACCAAGGCAGAATACAGTGGGTCTATTACTTCCCTTGATCTGGACACTATACTTACTTCTGTTGATGCAGCCTAGAATCTGAGATTGTTATTATTTTTTAAGTAGGAAAAGTTACATTAAATACATATTGTCAGATGTGGTCATTGCAAAAACAACAGCTTAGGAATTGGTGCCTGAAAAACTTCAGCATTTGGGGCTTATTAGTTTAGAGACAAGGCAGGTAAGAAGCGACATGATAAAGTTGTGCATGGCATGGAGGAGGTGGATAGAGAAAAGTCCCCCCCCCCCCCGTCATAACACTAGAACTCGTGGACATCTGATGAAGCTGAATGTTGGAAGATTCAGGACAGATAAAATAAAGTACTTCTCACACAGCACAGTTAAACTCTGGAACTGTGGAGCCAGTGTGGTGCAGTGGTTAAGAGCAGTGGACTCGTAATCTGGTGAACCGGGTTCGCTTTCCCACTCCTCCACATGCAGCTGCTGGGTGACCTTGGGTGACCTTCTTTGAAGCTTCTCAGCCTCACTCACCTCACAGTGTGTTTGTTGTGGGGGAGGAAGGGAAAGGAGAGTGTTAGCAGCTTTGAGACTCCTTTGGGTAGTGATAAAGCGGGATATCAAATCCAAACTCCCCCCTGGAACTCACTCCCACAGGCGGTAGTGATGGCCACCAACTCGCTTGGCTTTAAAAGAGGATTGGACAGATTCATGAAGGATAAGGCTGGCAATGGATACTAGTTGCAATAGCTACTGTATGTTCTACCTCCACTGCACAGCTGGACTTGTGTCCTGCTTGCAGGCTTCCCACAGGCTTCTGGCTGGCCACCGTGAGGAAAAGATGCTGGACTAAATGGACCATTGGCCTCATCCAGTGAGCTCTTATTATGTTCTTTGCATTTCCAAACATATTAGCAATTTTAAATGCACGTTGATACATATATTTTTTTTGAGGTGAAAACTGTGGGATGACCAGCCTCATATAACCAGCATGCTTAAGTCCAATCAATGCACAAAAGGGTTAAGACCATAGAGTAAGCTGTCCTGCTTAGCCATTCACCTTGGGAAGGACTAGGTAATACAAGCCTTTGCCCGCCCCCCATCTAGCTGAGAAGCTGAGCATGTGAGGAGGTCTGAGCTGCTTGCTGTAGCTCAGACCGCATGGCTGTAACAAGCCTCTCTTGAGTTCCCATGACAATAATTTAAGAACTTTCACCACTCTAACTAAGCCAAGTTTTACTGCCTGTGCAATCTCTGAAGCACATGAATCTGACCTTTGGAGAGTTTGTAAGTAAACCATTTTTAAATTGACCAAATTTTTCGTCTTTTTCTATGCCAGGGGAAGAGGGAAACAAGGGCATATTTTAAAAGTCTAACAGACTATATTTCCATGCGGTGCTTTGCTGCATATTTTGTTATTTTAAATCTCTGCTAGGGTTCACTCAGCAAAGAGTGCTTGCTCTAAACCTCGATCTTGGCATCCAGATAATTCTCCTTTTATAGTTATTTTTTCCTTGCAACAAACAAGAGCTGCACTGCAATATTCAAAGAAGTTGTGAAATCTGATGGATCTGAACATTAGTCTGGAAGGTGTGGGTCAGATCAGTTCTTATTGACATTCACAAAGAGCTATTCCTCAACCGTGCAATTCTCAGATCGTGCAGTGCAGCCATCTGAGATAGCTGTACATTGTGAACCAGAACTTGGTGTATCACTGCAATTACTCTCATTTTGTACCTTTTTATCTCTTTATAGATTTGAAACTCATTATTTTATTCTGTAGCAAGGCTTATTGGGTTCTCTGAGCAATTCTGATGGCTGGTGAGTGTTCAGCCAGCATATCCCTTAGGTATCTAAGATAGCAGAATGATGCTCTTGATTACCACAGATGAATGATTTGTTTCCTTCCTTTAGTCCTGCATTAAAGAATGTGAGGATTTCTGTTTCAGCTGGCTAGAAAAACTGGCCAGTGAGCATGACTAGGGTTTAATGGAATTTGGGTTAGTCTGAAATGTAATATCTCCACTGCATCCTCTTTGTGTCGTCCAGCAGAACTCTTTTAGGTAATCTGGATTTTATTACATGGTGATCCTAATTATACAACAACAACAACAACAACAACAACCAGCCACTTTTTTGCTGTGGCAACTCATAAAAGTAAGGTAAAGGTACCCCTGCCCGTACGGGCCAGTCTTGACAGACTCTAGGGTTGTGCGCCCATCTCACTCAAGAGGCCGGGGGCCAGCGCTGTCCGCAGACATTTCCGGGTCACGTGGCCAGCGTGACATCGCTGCTCTGGCGAGCCAGAGCCGCACACGGAAACGCCATTTATCTTCCCGCTAGTAAGCAGTCCCTATTTATCTACTTGCGCCCGGGGGTGCTTTCGAACTGCTAGGTTGGCAGGCGCTGGGACCGAGCAACGGGAGCGCACCCCGCCGCGGGGATTCAAACCGCCGACCTTTCGATCGGCAAGCCCTAGGCACTGAGGCTTTTACCCACAGCGCCACCCGCGTCCTGTGGCAACTCATACTGACTTACAAAAAAACCCTGCATGCATTAAAACCAAAAACATGGATTAAAATATACTTTAAAGTATACATTAAAACACCATACCCACTCTAAAAAGCCATAGATAATTAAAAACCAAAGGCCAGCTGAAAAAGGAATGTTGCCTGGTGCCTGAAGATATGCAACCGTGGCCCCAGGTGAGCCTCCCTACTCCACAAATGGGAGCCACCACTGAAAAGGCTCGTTCTTGTGTCCCCACCCTCTGGACCTCTCGTGGGGCTCAGATGATGATCACAGAGTCTGGGGCAGTTACCATGGGGAGAAGCAGTTCTTGAAATATTGGGGTCCTGAGCCACATAAGGCTTTACAGCTCAATGTAATGGTGGGCGGCTGCAAAGCACCTTAAGGATAAAATCACTTGCATCCACCAGGACTTGAATTCCATTATTCTTATTCTTATCATCATCATTATTATTTCAATTTTATACCACCCAACTTCCTGTAGCAGGTCAGTTTCAGATGTCCAGAATGCTGCTGATCCAACAATATGGAAGTACAGTACAGTGTCTGGCTAGATAAAGGCTAACAAACTGAAGCTCAGTGCAGAGATGCTGTGAGTTCCACTGCCCTACCAGTTCTGGAAGGGGTCTCACTCCCATTGAATGATCCAGTTCCTTGCTTGGGTATACTCAGGGATCCATTACTGTCACTGCAGGCACAAGTGGCTCAGTTATGGCCCTATCTGGACATGAAGAACCTAGCAACAGTAGTCTAAGCTTTGACGACCTCATGGCTAGATTGCTGCAATGCCTTTTGAATGGGGCCTCCTTAACCCTCCTTTTGAATATGATTTGGAAAGAACAGCTGGTGCAGGATTTGGTGACTATGAATATATTGCACCAACTGTGAATGAGCTGCACTGACTCCCAATACGGTTCTCACGCCAGTTTTAAGTGCTGGTTTCAACCTATAAAGCCTTCTGTGGTTCAGGACGCTAATATCCAGTGTGGTGTAATGGTTAAGAGTGGTAGACTCGTAATCTGGTGAACTGGGTTCACTTCCCCGCTCCTCCACATGTAGCTGCTGGGTGACCTTGGGCTAGTCACACTTCTCTGAAGTCTCTCAGCCCCACTCACCTCACAGAGTGTTTGTTGTGGGGGAGGAAGGGAAAGGAGATTGTTGGCCGCTTTGAGACTCCTTAGGGTAGTGATAAAGCGGGATATCAAATCCAAACTCCTCCTCCTAGAATCATAGAATCATAGAGTTGGAAGAGACCACAAGGGCCATCGAGTCCAACCCCCTGCCAAGCAGGAAACACCATCAGAGCACTCCTGACATATGGTTGTCAAGCCTCTGCTTAAAGACCTCCAAAGACGGAGACTCCACCACACTCCTTGGCAGCAAATTCCACTGTCGAACAGCTCTTACTGTCAGGAAGTTCTTCCTAATGTTTAGGCGGAATCTTCTTTCTTGTAGTTTGGATCCATTGCTCCGTGTCCGCTTCTCTGGAGCAGCAGAAAACAACCTTTCTCCTTCCTCTATGTGACATCCTTTTATATATTTGAACATGGCTATCATATCACCCCTTAACCTCCTCTTCTCCAGGCTAAACATGCCCAGCTCCCTTAGCCGTTCCTCATAAGGCATCGTTTCCAGGCCTTTGACCATTTTGGTTGCCCTCCTCTGGACACGTTCCAGTTTGTCAGTGTCCTTCTTGAACTGTGGTGCCCAGAACTGCCTGTGGTGCCTCCTCCTCTTCTTCTACTTTGGGGCAGGAGCAGGAAGCTTTTTCCTCCTGAAGGCCACATTTGCCTTCCAGGGGCCCCATGACAGTGGTAGGGGGTGGGGCCAGAAGTACAGATGGGTCAGGTAACAATGCAAATTGTACTTTTGTACAGTCGGCCAGTTTCTACACACATCCACTCAGTCCAAGAGGCAAGAGTCAAAAAAATTATTTATTTGGTTCTTCAGATTAAAATTTTACAGTCACATACATACCCAACATACAACATAAAAACAAGATTCCAAGGGATTTCCTGGACTTCCCTCCTCCCCTTTGTGGGTTCTACTGTTAATCATTTCCTCCTGCATCAGGGTGGGTCCGTGACCTGAGAAGACTCCTGTGGGCCAGACAGAAAGGCTTGGAAGGCCACATTTGCCTTCCTCCTCCTGACCTGAGTGTGGCAATCACACAGGGTCCCCAGACATTTGACGGTCTATTGATCCCTGTGCCACCACTATGATCACTTCCCTGCTGCCACCAACCCATTTTTCTCGGGTGCACACTGAGTCCAGACAGTTGTTAACATTAAAAACAAATAATCAAGTTTATTTTATAAGCATGAACAAGTTTATGGTTTCAGATAATTTTTCTTGTCAGTTTCTTATCCTTAGTTTCTATACCAGCCTATACCTTTCTAATAACTTCTAACTAATTATCCCAACTGTCTATCTGACTCCTCCTAACAGTTTCTCTCTCTCACACACAACAAAACTCGACCAACCCACAGACTTATCCTCCCTCTTCCTTCTCCAACTCCCAACTGACTTCCACACAACTCCAACTCTAACTCCTCCCCTTGGGTTCCCACTGGCCAATCACTTCACACTCATTTAACCCTTTCCTTATGACCCACCTAGGAAGGCAAACGCCACACTGAGGTTCTCCACCCTTGCCTTAGAAGACTGAATACACTGAGAACATTGAGTTTATCTGAGTGGCTCTTAATGTTTGTAAACCAGACAGCTCTCTTCCCGTCTTCCTCTCTCACCAGGGAAGAAAGGGTTGGCTTTAATTTTGGATCTTGTGCCTTGCCCACTCCCACCTCCACCCCTTTCACGTAACCCCATTACTGTTGACGCAATATAATTTGGGGTCGTCAGTCTTTCAAGAGGCCGTGCCTCTGTGTGCAGCATGTAAATATTTGATCACTCGCGCTCCCCTGGGATTATCTTATCAAGAGCAAAGATATTGAAATAGAACTCTTGTCATGTCACTGCCTTGATATTCCTTAGCCTGCCAGTTGACTGACAGAAATGAAGTGCTGGAACTGGCTCTAAAGTGTCTTTCCACACATTGCTGTAATGCCGGAGGCTACTGGGGGTGCGCTCATGGGCTGGAATGGAAAACCTTGTCGTAGTCAAAGGTGTAATTGATGTTGCTGAGGGCTGGGCTGGGAAACTCAGCCCTGAACCTTCTGAGGGTCTCTTTACGAGAATAAAGCAGTGCTCCTTATTTTGACTTCCACTCTCTCCTCTTTGACATCTCTAACAAACCTCAAAATGAGCCGTTTCACTTTTATCCGTCAATATCTGACGCTGCTGCACCAGCAGTTTCCAGAGCAGAACTGAAGTTAAATGGAGGTAAGGCTCTTGGCCTAGCTAACCTATACTCACCTCTCCCCCAGACCCTCCAAGTGTCCCTATTTTCCAGGGACAGTCCTGGATTTACAAAAACCGTCCTGGTTTCTGATTTGATCCTGGAATGTCCTGCTTTTCCTTAGGACATCCCTGTTTTCCTTAGTGAAATGTTGGAGGGTATGGAAAAGGACACCCCTAATTTCATTGGAGAAATGTTGGAGGGTATGCACTCCCACCTTTAGGGCAAGTATATGAACCATGATGGGCAAATCTGTCAATTTTAGTTCCTACCAGTTTCTCATTTTTTCAATGTTAAGTTCGGTTCCCTGTATTTCTGTATCAGTTTGCGGACATTCTCTTTCCTCAGGAAAACTCATGAGCATTTTAGTGCATACATCTCCTGGCACACACATTTTAGCAAAACAATATAGTGCATTTTTGTATGTGATGGTCAGCAATAGGTGTGTTCATTTGCATGCTTCCTAGCTGGTGAGTTGAGGGACAGAAAATGAATTCCTTGAACTACCTCTAAAGTGTCTTCTTGTGTGATGCTGTAATACCAGAAGATAAGAGCCTTCTGGATCAGGCCAGTAGCACATCTAATTCAGCATTCTATTCTCTCAGAGGCCAATGAGATGTCGATGGGAAGCACACAAGCAAGACCTGAGCACAGTTTCTGGCAATTGATATGAGGTTCTTGGGGAAATAAGAGCCACAGAACATTTGTTGCTGTTCAAACCAGTGGTCAAAGGCCATGTTCACACCATACATTTGAAGTGCTACTACTTTAAATAGTCATGGCTTCCCCCAAAGAATCTTGGAAGCTGTGGTTTGTTAAGGGTGCTTGGAATTGTAAGGAGACTCCTGTATTCTCTTCCCAGAGCTACAATCTTCAGAGTGGTTTAACAGTCTCTCCCTCTTCACAGAGAACTACATTGTAGCTCTGGGCGAGGTGGGGCAGGAGCGAATCGGAGTCTCTTAAAAACTCTCAGCACCTTTAACAAACAGAGCCTCCCAGAATCCTCTGGGGGAAGCCGTGTCTGCTTGAAGTGCCATCATAGTGTGTTAATTTTATGTTGTGAATGTGGGTCCATTTCCTGTGTCTCCTATTGAAAGCGGTTGAGGTGCATTTCAGTCTGTTCTAAGAGGTGGAGTCTATGTTAGGAGCTGGGTAGGAAATATTTCTAACACAAATACACACACACACTATGGTGACTATGGGGTGTGGCACTCATCTCACTTTCAGGCCAAGGGAGCTGGCATTTGTCCACAGACAGCTTTCCGTGCCAGTGTGGTGTAGTGGTTAAGAGCGGTAGTCTCGTAATCTGGTGAACCGGGTTCGCATCTCCGCTCCTCCACATGCAGCTGCTGGGTGACCTTGGGCCAGTCACACTTCTTTGAAGTCTCTCAGCCCCACTCACCTCACAGAGTGTTTGTTGTGGGGGAGGAAGGGAAAGGAGAATGTTAGCCGCTTTGAGACTCCTTAAAGGGAGTGAAAGGCGGGATATCAAATCCAAACTCTTCTTCTTCCGTGTCATGTGACCAGCATGACTAAACCGCTTCTGGCACAACAGAACACTGTGACGGAAACCAGAGAGCACGGAAACACCGTTTATCTTCCCGCCATAGCGGTACCTATTTATCTACTTGCACTGGTGTGCTTTCGAACTGCTAGGTTGGCAGGAGCTGGGATAGAGGAACAGGAGCTCACCCCATCATGGGGATTTGAACCGCCGACCTTCCGATCAGCAAGCCCCAAAGACTCAGTGGTTTAGACCACAGTGCTGCACACACACACACACACACCCCACATACACCCTGTATATACTGAATATGATACCTGTGCCAGAGAACTAAAGTGGATTCTGCACTGTGCAGTATCCTAGTAGAAGAAGCAAAGCCTTCTGAAGACACACATCAGTGCAGACAATCCTAACAAGACTTACTGGCGCAATGCCTATAGCATTGAGGGGGGGGGACAATTACTGTGGGTGTTCTCTCCCTATGTTGGCAGAGCAGGTGAGAGCCGTCTGTGTGTGTGTGTGTGTTACCTGGCGTTTGATGCTATCCAGCTCATTGCTTCCCCGCTGCACCCACCTCGCACCTCTTCCAGCATGAACAATGGCTGTGCAGAAGCAAACTAATTGGACGCCAAGCAGGCTATTATCTCTGTGGCATGCCAGGGCTCTACATGGGTGACTCCCATTAGCGGTAACGGACGTTCCCCTCCTTCGCGTTGCCTTTCCCAGACTCTCCGCAGAGATTACATTACTCTAACACTTCACTTACAGCAAAGGTCAGAATGCCGGAGGGGATTCCCTGCCCCCCCGCCCCCCCAAACCGCTCCCGCCTTTTCCTTTCTTATTCTTCCGAACATGTTCCATGTATTCAATTAAAAATAAGTGGCATTTTCATCAGCATTAATGATCTTCGCAATCACCGTAATTAAATGGATGCTCTAGCAGAGATATTTTAAGCGGTGCTGTGGCATTCTAGCTCATGACTGGGAGCCAGAGCATTCTGCGCTCTTTCAAGGACACATTGTCCCCCTGGGAGCTCCCCCAGACCGATGCGTGTTTCTTTTTAAGAGCAGCGGTTGTCATGCTGTGTTCTGGGGCGCTCTGGGGTCTGCAAAGGTTCGCCAGGGATTCCTCATTCGGAAGCTCAGCAGCAGCAGCAGCAGCAAACAAGCTTCTCTGAAAGTCAGTTTGCCTGCCACTGCTGATCTTCCCATTCCTCCTTCAGGTGAGGATGTTTACCCAAAAGGATATTTACCTTAACTCCATATATGCCCACTCTGCTGCTTCAATCGGCAGACCTGCCACTGCTACAGATGCCACATAATACCCATTCTGCATTTGTAAGAGGCTGATCTTTTAGTCGGGCAGCATCTACAGTTCGGAACTCCCTGCCTATTGATATCCACCAGGCATCTTCACTGTAGTCTTTTCAGCACCTTCCAAAAACATTCTTCTTTAGCCTACCCAAACGCTTTGAAAGTCAATGCAAGTTTTGATTTGTTTTCAATCTATCGTTACTCTTAACTTTTTGAAAGTTTTTAGTAACTGCTCTTAATTTTTCTAATCGATTCTTTTATTGTTTTATCTTTTTTTGTAAACCACGTTGAGGTTTTTTTTAAAACAAATAAACATTCAAGGGGTGCACAAATTTTGGAAATAAAACAATGTTGATGATTTCCTACAGTGAATTTACTGTACATGGTAAGAATCAAGTGGCCTAGCCAGTTCCTTCATGAATGGACCATGCAATTGAAAATGTATTTATTTATTTATTTATAAGCATCAGATAGATGATAGACGGACAGATCAGTGCCGGATTTACATATAAGCTAAACAAGCTATAGCTTAGGGCCCCACTCTCTTGGGGGCCCCAAAAAACTTTAAAGGAAAAAAAAGCTGGATGTACATTTCCAAAATATAAGATAAAAAACAAATAAAATAAAACCTACATACAGTTAGAGCTTAGTAATTATTTCACTATTAATATACTTCTTGGGAAGATAGGCGAACTAATACCAGTGTATTGGAAGAAAGAAAGATCACTAGTGTTGAAGCAATGATTCTTCAACATCAACTTCGTTGGACTGGTCATGTTGTGCAGATGCCTGATTATCGTCTTCCAAAGCAACTACTCTATTCTGAACTTAAAAATGGACAGCGTAATGCAGGTGGTCAGCAAAAGAGGTTTAAAGACTGTCTCAAGGCAAATCTTTAAAAAAAAATATGTCGTATAAACACTGACAACTGGTAAACACTGGCCTGCGAGCGCTCCAGTTGGAGAACAGCCTTTACCAAAGGAGTCATGGGCTTTGAAGACACTCGAACTCAGGACGCAAGGGAGAAATGTGCTAAGTGGAAGGAATGCTTGGCAAATCCACATTGTGATCAACTCTTGCCTGGAAACCAATGTCCCCACTGTGGAAGGACGTGTGGATCCAGAATTGGCCTCCACAGTCACTTACGGACTCATTAAAACCAGGTTTATGGAAGATAATCTTATTTGGCTACGAGTGATCAAAGAAGAAGAAGAAGCATGTACTAATGTGTAATTTGTAATTTTAGTAATGGGTATAATGATAATTGCATTTATCATTAATATTATTTAACTTACATAATGGAAAAGTAAGAGAACAGCCTACTCAGATACTAGATCCCCAATGTAGTCTTTGCCAGCATGGCAAGATGTTTTGTATTTATATTAAAAATATACTATTTCTGAATTTGCATCTATACATACAACTTAACAAACATTATGCAAATCTAAGCTGCCTTTTTTTGGTTATGCCTAAGTGCCCTTCTGCAATGCAAAAGACTCATGTCCATATATTTATTTTATTTGTTTCATAAAATTTAGACCCCGCTTGATTGTAAAACAAACAAACAAAGAAACAAACAACATCAAAGCAGTTTACAAAAAAAGAAAGAGTTTTCAACAAGCAGAATTAGCAACACTAATTTAAGACTTTCGAAAAGTTAAAACAGCAACCAGCTAAAAGCAGATTAAAAGTTGCATCAACTTTCTAAATATCTGAGTAGGCTGTGAAAATTGTGAATTCCACTCTAGGGAGCACTAGGAATGGGACTGAAAATCAAATTACCAAGGTTGTAATGTCATTATCCAAATCTATGGTGCAACTTGGAATACTGTGTACAATTCTGCAGTTCTGTGGACAGTTCCGTGGACCATTCAGGAGTGAACGGATAACTACCAGGTTCAATCATCATCTTCTCCACCAACTGATGCCTGTAGGTCACTAGCCACCAAAGGCAAGGACACAGATGATTACAGGCATCTTTCCCAACATCCGATCAACAGTAAAGACATAAGCTAAACAGATCAGAGTGGTGTGATGGGCTCGGTAACCCATGATCTAATTTCTGTGGGGCTTAAGCAATTTGCATCCACCCACTCCAGTGTGAAAACATCTTCCAAACAATGAAGAGATGCCCCTCACAACAACAAGTAGCTGAAATTAAGTGAAGGGGTGGAAATAATTGCCTGAGGCAAAGCAACAGCTCTAATTATAGATGAGTGCAGACAATTGTTGGTGGTAAGCAATGACTCTCGTATGAACCGGGGCAGGGGGAGGGGGCAGAATGGAGAGCATAAAGAAAAGAAATCCATTAAACAATCACCATCTATCTTTTTTATGGTGGGTGTTTATGCTCTTCAGAAATCAGCTTGAGTGAGAAGGGCAGGCAGAAAGATGGGTGGGGAAAACAGTCAGGAAATAAAGGCGACTGTTATGGCGTGAGTGTATACCTTGCTGAGTGGGTCTTTATAAAAATGGCACTATGGGATTTTGATAGCACCGGTCTCGGTCTTTTCAGTTGGGATGTGCATGGCATAATGGGACCCGTTTGTTGGTAACTGTTGATGTCATGTAACTGAAATGGAGCAAATTCAGACTACTAGTTGTTGTGTATATATGACAGTTTGAAAGCCATAAATTTGCCTGTACACTTATCTTCTGTTTAACCAGAGAGCCAGATCAAGATGTTAGAATTCAAATTCCCACTCAGCCATGCAGCTCACTGGGTGACCTTGGGCCAGTCACTCACTCACGGTCTAACCTACCGCAAAGGGTTGTTGTGTGGAAAAAGTACAGAGAAGAAATATCTATGCTACCCTGAGCTCCTTGAAGGAATATATATATATATATATATATATATATATATGCTTTCGTAGATTTTCACGGGTACAGGAATGCAGGTTTTGGTGTCCTCGGGTATCTTCCCGTGTAAAAGTTGGGGTGTCTAGGCGACGTTTCGACGAGGTCTCACTCGTCATCTTCAGGCTGGTGCTTTCGGCTTCTTGTTACTGGAACAGAGCAGGATCTCAGTGTTTGAGTTCCTATAAATACTGTTGAGGAGGTTCTGGGCAGAGAGGAAGTTCCCAGGCTAGTGTGCCTTTTCTTCTTTTGTTCCTTAATTGCTTGAGGGATATCTTGAGTGATTTCTTGAGTGATATCCTGAGTACCACTTAGGTGGGTCATTAGGTGTGGATTAGTTGCTAAAGCCTTTGTGTCTTGACCTCTTGAACTTTGTGAAGAGTTTTTCTGAGAAGATGGGTGTACTACATTTAGTTGTGCTCTGGCTTGGCTTCGTGTATAGGGGCGAGCTGTGGTTTTGTGGCCTGTGCCAGCCAGATCTGTGTAGGGATTGCAGGGGGGTGCAGCATCCGGAGGTGCCACCATGGTTTGGCTACTGGATGGTGTCTGTAATTTATCTGTTAACCCCAAGGATAAAATCCAGTTGGAAAACCAAGGGGTCTATGAAATACCCTGCAAAGTCTGCCCAGCCACGTACATTGGACAAACAAACAGACGAATAAATGCACGTATCGCAGAACACAAGAATGCCGTCAAAAAAGAAGAAAAAACTTCCTCTCTCTTCCAACACATGAAAGAAACAGGACACGAAATTAATTTTGCAGATTCCAAATTGCTCTCTAACATGGAACATCACCACAAGAGAATAATCATGGAAGCCATCGAGATAGAGAAACACCCTCACAACATGAACAAGCGTGACGACACATCCCGCTTGCCAGACATCTGGAAATTAGCCCTCCCCACAAAAACTGACACCAGATCCAGAGGCACACAGAACGCCATCACCAATCAACCACACCAGACCCAAACCCAGACCCTCTCCACAGATAAATTACAGACACCATCCAGTAGCCAAACCATGGTGGCACCTCCGGATGCTGCACCCCCCTGCAATCCCTACACAGATCTGGCTGGCACAGGCCACAAAACCACAGCTCGCCCCTATACACGAAGCCAAGCCAGAGCACAACTAAATGTAGTACACCCATCTTCTCAGAAAAACTCTTCACAAAGTTCAAGAGGTCAAGACACAAAGGCTTTAGCAACTAATCCACACCTAATGACCCACCTAAGTGGTACTCAGGATATCACTCAAGAAATCACTCAAGATATCCCTCAAGCAATTAAGGAACAAAAGAAGAAAAGGCACACTAGCCTGGGAACTTCCTCTCTGCCCAGAACCTCCTCAACAGTATTTATAGGAACTCAAACACTGAGATCCTGCTCTGTTCCAGTAACAAGAAGCCGAAAGCACCAGCCTGAAGATGACGAGTGAGACCTCGTCGAAACGTCGCCTAGACACCCCAACTTTTACACGGGAAGATACCCGAGGACACCAAAACCTGCATATATATATATATATATATATATATATATATATATATATATGGGATGCGGGTGGCGCTGTGGGTAAAACCTCAGCGCCTAGGACTTGCCAATCGCATGGTCAGCGGTTCGAATCCCCGTGGCGGGGTGCGCTCCCGTCGTTCGGTCCCAGCGCCTGCCAACCTAGCAGTTCGAAAGCACCCCCGGGTGCAAGTAGATAAATAGGGACCGCTTACCAGCGGGAAGGTAAACGGTGTTTCCGTGTGCGGCTCTGGCTCGCCAGAGCAGCGATATCACGCTGGCCACGTGACCCGGAAGTGTCTCCGGACAGCGCTGGCCCCCGGCCTCTTGAGTGAGATGGGCGCACAACCCTAGAGTCTGTCAAGACTGGCCCGTACGGGCAGGGGTACCTTTACCTTTACCTTAACAATGTATTGGGGGAAAAGCTAGGCTGGAGCTCTTGTCCCTGACATTCCAAATTTCCACACATAAAAGGGATGGCTGTTTTCTCCATAGGATTGGGCAGATCTGTCAATTCCATTTTGTTTTGTTTTTTTTAAAAAATCACTTTTCCCATCTGAAATTCAGTTCTCACATCTGTTTGAAAGTATGTGTATTCCTCATGAAAATTTGCAAACATGATACAGTAGTGCAAATTTCTCCTAATATGCACGTTGGACGCAATTTTGCCTCATATTTAAATTTTTGCAAGGCAATTTCCCCTCATTTAGCACATTTAAAAAAATATGTTATTTTCACTAACACATGTGTTTCAAAGCACTATTTTATTCTAGTATACGCATCTCTGCACATATTGCTTTGTTGGAGAACTGCACTGAAAAATCTGGAGAAGTGCGAATGTCAAAGGACGGCTGTGTTTCGATTCAGGTATTGTTTTGGAAGGCGTGGATTAGGTAGGTTCGCCTATAAATTCAAACTGAATTGACTGAATTGACTTCCTCGAGCATCCCTAGTGGTAGGTGAGCTGCACAAGTGATTATGCACCTGTAGCTCTCCATGGCCTTAAACACAGCCCTCAATATTTACTGCATGCCTCCTGCAGCTTCCTTGCTGTCACATCTGCCTTGCAATGAGCATGCATTATTAAAAGATGCCTGCTCAGAGGAACCCCATGATTTGAAAATAGTTTTCATTACAACCCTGCCAGGATACTTCAGAAATCTCATTTAGTTTTTCTTCGGGCTTAGCCAGAGGGTGGATGCTGAATGCACTGATTTGTAGCCCAGGGTTTAATTTTACTAGGTGGAATTCTACACCGTGCTAAAGTGATTGTCCCATTAGCACAAGTATACCTGATGGAACCATCTCCCCCCCCCTCCACCTGTGCACTCTTTTGAGGGGTCTCTTGACACCCACCCCTGAGCCAATTTTGGGGGTGCAGGGAGCACACAGGGCATGTGAGAGAGGGAACCCTAAGTGAGAGGCAGAGAACTGAATTATCTCCAAAGGTGAGAGACTGGGAGAGGAAAGGGAAAGCACCCAGGTGAGAGGTGGGAGAGTCTGTCATTTTCTGTGGGGGCCTGGATGAAGAGCTACCTTTGGATAGGTAGAAAATTCTGTATTTGTGCACCGTTTTTGTATCTTAGATATCCTGCTGCTGATTTTCTCCTCCCCCTATTTTTAAAGCCATTATGAGAATCTAGATTTTAGTGTGTATTTCTGATTTTTATAATTGAATTAATATAAACCTTTGGATTGTTATATATCATAGAGATTATGTTGAGCATTGACATCTGTTTTCCACTTGTAGGCTGTCCTGTGGTCTTTGGATGAAGGGCAGTATAAATCTAATAAAACAATAATAAATGTAAGATTTGGGGCTGTCTTTCCTCTGCTCTGTATTTTACATTATTTTTGTTTAGATAGTAGACACTGGTCGCATAAATGTTCCTACAATGAGAGAGTTTCAGTTTCTATTGTGGTCAAAGCTGGTGGCCAGTAGCCAGAGTGGGTAATTGGATTAATAGCTATCCTTGTGCCTTGAAAGCATGCCAAGATTGTTATTATGCCTAGTTGAGGTTCTGTTATATGGAGGTAGCTGAGGTTGCCTGGGAGAGTATATGTCAGCTCCTAAGGACGTGTGGATCCAGAATTGGCCTCCACAGTCACTTCCGGACTCATTGTTAAAACTGTGTTTATGGAATTCAATCTTACTTAGCTACAAGTGATCGAAGAAGGAGAAGGAGAAGGAGAAGGAGAAGGAGAAAGAGGAGGAGGAGGAGGAGGAGGAGGAGGAGGAGGAGAAGAAGAAGAAGAAGAAGAAGAAGAAGAAGAAGAAGAAGAAGAAGAAGAAGAAGAAGAAGAAGCGGCATTTGCACAGTGACCTAATGCCCCAAAACGAATCACCTTCCCCAGACTGAAGCCATCACTACCAAAAGCAGCCATCCACGAATGGCATCGTTTCACTTTTTCGTCGCCCTACTCCTTGCCAGCACATGCTATAGAACCTCCTGCATTTAGTCCATTTCGTAAGGCTTTATGATGAGCAGATATGTAAGCATGCCTTGGGACATCTGCATTATGTATATAGGATTAACTTCAGGCCCTTACCGTCTCTGGTTTTAATTTCGCATGCAGCAGGGAGCCAGTTAGAGTTTGGACTGCAAGGTATGCAACTTCCTTTATATCTCCCCAGGCCTCAGGTTTTGCCTTTGAGGAAGATTATCCACTCTCAGTATATCATAGGATATACATTTCCCTACGGCACCAAAACTTTGGCATCCGTGCTGAGCTTCCACCACGCTCCTTGCATGGTGGCCTGGGACAGAGAAACACTCAGATGTTTCCATGGGTTCTTTTACACCAGGTGCATTTTTGTCTTAAGTGCACACAGCGAAGAGGATCTCTAGACCAGCACTTAAATAAAAAACTATTGGATGTGGAAGGATTACCTGGATTTATGGCACCGCAGCAATTTGTCTGCTCTCCAATGACCCCTGTCAGAAAAACATCACCCTGACAGATGCTGAAAGGCAATCTCCTCATCTCTCTCTGTCTCTCTTTCCTAAAAGCCCCCTTAGCAAAAGGAATGGCAGTTTTATACGATTTTCAGTGGTGGAGCCGTGCTAACTTGTTGCGACAAGACAACACCGGTGTAAAGAGTCTCACGGCGTCCTAAAGCCTAAACAGTGTGTTGTACCTTGGCTTCTACGTTCCCTGAGGGTAAAAAAGTGAGGAGATTGAAAGAAAGAAAAAAGCCACACAACGCAAGTGATGTACTTAACCAGAGGTATGTCACATACATACTATGGGGAGTACAAATGATGCTTAAAGGTCTCCTGCTCATATTCCCAGACCAATTTGAACCCTGTGGCACATCCAACGAGTTCACAATGGAGTCAGAACATCTCCCCCACCCCTGTCTACTAGGCTCCCAACCCTATAGTGGCAGAAGGACATAATCAACATAGCTTGTAGCCATTGATAGCGCTATCGTCCATGAATTTGTCTAACCCTCTTTTAAAGTCAGCAGAATTGGTGGCCAACACTGCCTCTTGTGGGGAGGACTTCCATAGGGTGTGTGTGTGTGTGTGTGTGTGTGTGTGTGTGTGTGTGTATACACAATAGTACCTCAGGTTACATACGCTTCAGGTTACATACGCTTCAGGTTACAGACTCCTCTAACCCAGAAATAGTGCTTCAGGTTAAGAACTTTGCTTCAGGATGAGAACAGAAATTGTGCTCCGGCGACACAGTGGCAGCAGGAGGCCCCATTAGCTAAAGTGGTGCTTCAGGTTAAGAACAGTTTCAGGTTAAGTATGGACCTCCGGAACGAATTGAGTACTTAACCTGAGGTACCACTGTATATGGTTCTAAGAAAAACAGTGCAACACAGAATCTGTGGCTGAAATTAAATGAACGCTGACTGTAAAGAGAAACAATACCAGTCATAACAGAATTAAAAAAAATCGACTTTTTCGGGGAGACATGAAATAGCCACTCCATTGGGTGGTGGGAGGTGCCAGGGGACCCAGGATTTGAATTCAACCTATTAATAAAGCTCACAAAGGGAAATCAAATGTTGTCACGTTCATCGTGTTTTGCTGTGTCTCTTATGGCCCTGCGTTGGCACATCAGATGTTCAGAGAGGGCAGAGTCCCACACCTTGACCACCAGTGTTCCTTACCAGGGTGCTCTGGGGTTTCCCCGCTTTGAGCAACTTCCAGGGCTTCGTTAAGAAAACCTTCCATTTGTATGACTCAAATCTTCCAATATCCAGCTCCGTTGGATGACCCCGGGTTCTAGGTGTTATCAGAGGAGGAGGAAAACATTCTCCATCCACTTCCTCCACGTCCTGAATAATTGTACACACCCCGTTTCTCTTGCACACATTTTCTCTAAACTAAAAAGCCACAAACGTAACTTTTCCTCAGAAGGGATTTGCACCATTCCCTTGATCACGTCTGTTAAGTTGGTGGGCGAACATATCAGACGACACAGCGATTCTTCAGACAGCTCTTGTTTATTCACAGGCCAGAACAGAACTGAATTGAAGGGTTCAGCCAACCTGCTTATATAGAGCTCAACTACAAAGCAACAGTAGCAACATTCTGTAACTATCCAATCACTGAACGTCACTTTCAATTCCTTATTTGCATATGCGGACCTGTGTGAAAACAATCTACAGTATCTCCCTGCTGGCCCAGGGTGAGAACTTCAGTACATAACAATTTCGGTTGCTCTTTTTGAACCTTTCCCAACTCTACAGTACAGTGGTACCTCGGGTTACATACGCTTCAGGTTACATACTCTTCAGGTTACAGACTCCTCTAACCCAGAAATATTACCTCGGGTTAAGAACTTTGCTTCAGGATGAGAACAGAAATCGTGCCCTGGAGGCACGGCAGCAGGAGGAGGCCCCATTAGCTAAAGTGGTGCTTCAGGTTAAGAACAGTTTCAGGTTAAGTACGGACCTCCAGAACGAATTAAGTACTTAACCTGAGGTACTGTATCCTTTTTGAGGCGAGGCAACCAGAACTGCACACAGTGCTTCAAGTGTAGCCGCACTGTAGGTTTGTATAGTGCTGTTTGTATCTTGCCAGCTTTATTTTCAGCCTCTTACCTAATGATCCCTAGCATGGAATTTGCCTTTTTGGAAGCCTCTGCACCCTGGGTCAAGATCTTCATTGACTATGGCCCAAAAGGGCTTTTTCTTGTCATTTACCACCAGTTCTGCCCCCACGTGTGCCTATGTGAGATTCATCCTTTTTTGTGGGTTCTTCTGCTCCAATGTGCACCACTTTAGCCTTGCTTACACTAAATCACAATTGCCATTTTTACTACCCATTCATTCTTTTTGGACAGATCCTTTCATAGCTTTTCACACCAGCTTTTCTTTCAACCACCCCGATCCATTTGGTATCATCCAGAGCGATTCACACCTTTGTATGCCATAGTCACATCCCCTGTAGGAAGGCATCGGCAAACTGGCCATGCGGAACAGACGTTTCTGAAAACCCGAATAGAAAAACATGAAAGAAGTAGATTCTTTGCTGAGTGTTTTTGTCAGAAATCTGGTACCATCACCACCACAGGCATATTAGATCAGTTGTAGCCAAGATTTTCCTTATTTTGTATCATTAGTATTCCTGCTACTAATGTATTCCTGCAAGGGATGTGGGTGGTGCTGTGGGTTAAACCATAGAGCCTAGGACTTGCCAATCAGAAGGTCAGCGGCTCGAATCCCCACGATGGAGTGATCTCCCATTGCTTGGTCCCTGCTCCTGCCAACCTAGCAGTTCGAAAGCACGTCAAGTGCAAGTAGATAAATAGATACCACTTTGGCGGGAAGGTAAACAGTGTTTCCGTGCGCTGCTCTGGTTCGCCAGAAGCGGCTTAGTCATGCTGGCCACATGACCCAGAAGCTGTACGCCGGCTCCCTCGGCCAATAAAGTGAGATGAGCGCCGCAACCCCAGAGTTGGCCACGACTGGACTTAATGGTCAGTGGTCCCTTTACCTTTACCTTTAGTATTCCTGCTAATCATAATCATAATGCTGTTATATGTTTAATACTTAAGGCGGCTAACGTAAAAATGCAATGCAATAAAGTTAGCAAAGTAACAATACAGCGGAAGCAGACTGAACAATCAGCAAGCCTCAACCGATTAAAATTGCTTTGAAGCCTACAGCAGCAGAAAAACAAATCAACTCAATAGGCCCAAATACTGCCTAAATAAAAAGGCAGAAGCGTTTCAGAGCAGTGCTTCCTTTGGAAGCGAGTTTTTCGGAGCCTGGGGATTGTCACCATGGAGGCCTTTTCCTAAGTTCCTGCCAAACAGAGATCAGATGTTGGTGGTCCAGAGACTATCCAGAAGATCTCAAAACCTGAATCAGTTTGGGGGAAGTTCTTCCCATTTAAACACTGATGCTACCTTTTAAAAAGCCAGATAAATAAATCTCGGATTTTCATACGGTTTGGGGCATTTCACTTATTCAGATTTGAAGCTTTTAGATTTAATCAGCGGAGCAGAAAGCAATCAACATTCCTATGCTAGTTGGCTGGTACATGTTTTTTAGGGGGATTTTTTATTTTTTTATTTTTTTGGCAGAGCAGCGCTTTCTGCTCTGATTTGCTGAACAAAAACCAAACTCCAAACTCCTTCTAATGTCATTACTTAGTCACAGATCTTATTAAAACATTTTTTTAAAGACAGCTGCATATGCAAACTGATTAAATTTTACATTTGCTTAAAATCAGTAATGTGATTTTAATTATAATGGATCAAGGAATATAAAGGCATTAGTCTGATGTAATCACGTGTGAGCTGATTGGATAACAACATTCCGCTCAATTGGTAGCAAGCTAAGCTCACATTAAAATGCAAATGAAGAGTTCCGGCGCATCCTAAAGACTAATATGACAGGCGAGGAGGAAACACATTGTTGATGAGGATTTAATTTCCAGTGGAGAGTTCAGCACCATTTTGTTAACACCTCCTCTGCGATGGGTCCCTCCTTGCATGATAGGTTACAGGGGAAAGAGAGGAAAGGAGTAAAGCAGCTTAAAGGTAATTCAATTGCGTGTTTGCAAGGGCACCGCGGTGCAGACACAAGGGGCCTGGCATGAAGCTCATTAACACCAATGGGAGTCCATCAAGTCACTCTAATTAAGTGCATTTCCTTTGGCTTCTCTATTCCACTGTAGCTCCATGTAAAAGTCTCTCATTAACATACCGTCCACACACCAGATGAAAGATTTGTACTATTTCTGGCTCATGTTATCCCAGTTAAGTGCTAGTCTTCTTAATGCCCTCTGCTGATGCTGGAACAATCCCAGGAAGGCCTACCAATTAGATCCTGTCTTCCTAGGAAAAGGATCACCTGCTGATACTTCATGATTTCTGGCACGACTCGCTTCCAGAAGTGTCTACCACTTCCTTGCTTCCCTCCTGCTGAATCTTGTAAACGATCCATTTCAGCGCATTTAATGCACGGGATATTATTACACAGATATTTTTGCTATTACCTCTTCGTGTTCTGCTCCTGTTGTTGGGATGTTACTTCTTCCAAGCACCAGGTGTGCTATCCTTTCTACCGCATCTGCTAAGGAACACTGACCAGTAAGCTGTGGAACCAGGGGTGGAGGAAGGGGGTGTGGTGGGGGCGGTCTACCCTGGGTGTCACCACTGAGGGGGGTGAAGAAATGCCGGGCAGCACTCACTGTGGGGCCTGCAGCGCACCTGAGCCACACGTCTCTGCTGGGAGTGATGTGGTGGCTTGGGCACCCGCAGGCTCTGTTGTTGTTTAGCTGTTTAGTCGTGTCTGACTCTTCATGACCCCATGGACCAGAGCACGCCAGGCACTTCTGTCTTCCACTGCCTCCCACAGTTTGGTCAAACTCATGCTGGTAGCTTCGACAACACTATCCAACCATCTCGTCCTCTGTCGTCCCCTTCTCCTTCAGATTTCCTGATTTCCTTCAGAATGGAGAGGTTTGATCTTCTTGCAGTCCATGGGACTCTCAAGAGTCTCCTCCAGACCATAATTCAAAAGCATCAATTCTTCAGCGATCAGCCTTCTTTATGGTCCAGCTCTCACTTCCATACATCACTACTGGGAAAACCATGGCTTTAACTATACGAAACTTTGTTGGCAAGGTGATGTCTCTGCTTTTTAAGATGCTGTCTAGGTTTGTCATTGCTTTTCTCCCAAGAAGCAGGCGTCTTTTAATTTCGTGGCTGCTGTCACCATCTGCAGTGATCATGGAGCCCAAGAAAGTAAAATCTCTCACTGCCTCCATTTCTTTCCCTTCTATTTGCCAGGAGGTGATGGGACCAGTGGCCATGATCTTCGTTTTTTTGATGTTGAGCTTCAAACCATATTTTGCGCTCTCCTCTTTCACCCGCAGGGTCTAGACTGCCCTAAACAGACGGCCCGCTGCCTCCCCCTCAGCTGTAGGGTGTCTGTGAGGGGGCGGAGGTAGGCAGACTCCTCAGAGGCCCCACGGAGAGTCCTGCCGCAGCTCGCCCCACCCCCGCAGACGGCTGGCCCTGCCCCTGGACACAGGGCATGCGTGCCACCGCAGACGCCCGATCAGCTTGCTCCACCGCTGCGTGGAACCCTTGTGCAAGGCAGAGTTTTCCAGCGCTATGTTTTAGGATGCACATTCATTTCACGCAGAGCGGCAGGCAGGCCTACAGAGAATCGTTGTCCCAACCCGTGTGAACTACAGGCAAGCTCTGCAATGCATCTGAACCTCCTCTGCATTCACACCTTGCGGGAAACAAATTGGTCGCAACGAGCAAGTTGCCATTCAAGAAAGCCCCCTCTCATCACTCCTGATTTTGATCATGGAGGAATTCTTGCAAAGCTTCTAGGGAACCAAAACACAATCTGAAAGCCACTGCCTGTGAGGAATTACCTGCTTTGTGGAGCCCACATTGATCGTTCTTCCACTTTCTACCTTCTCGGACAACAAAACAGCCTGACTCATTTTACCGAGGCAGGGTTACAAAGAAACTCTTTTGTTTCACTTTCCAGAGTACCAGAGTGTTGAAAATTCCGCCTCTTAATTTACTTACCGCTTTCAGTTGGTTATGGGCTATAATGGCACATATTTGTCATAGCTTGTTACAGCCTCGGTCAATAGAATAATGGAATAATCAATCACCTATATTTTAGGAGGAGGCATAATAAATAAAGTGCAGAATAGTCAATCAGGTTCCTTCTCAGGGAAAGTTGAACAAGTACAGGGGTTGTCAATTGTAAAGTGCCTTTGATAAGTATGCAAACATTGACCCCAAGTGTTACACTGGAGAACATGGAAATTAAAATCATCTATCTTATTTGTTCGGAAGCCCCTTGCATGGCATTTAAGGAAGAAGCTTGGGCTGGGCTCAAGATTGCATCTCCCAGTTAGCTCAAAATTAAATGAAGTCAAAAACTCGGGAAAATACGGGTTTAATTAAAGACACTCCGCCAGCTCATAAATTATACATTATCCCTCCCGTTGAAGAAAGGTCCAAGCAGGATATTAATTGTTAGAATTACAGAAAATCGCCCACCACCCCAATTTCTTCCTTTCCTTCGTCCCCCCCTTTTGTTTCTGCTACATGTGGCTTATGAAGCAGATGCAAGAAATGAACGGCTAATCACTAAGAGTTTTCATATTAATGCCTTACCTCATTTAGCGTGGCGGCAGTTTTTATTAAAAGAGCTGCCTCCTTCAGATTGGCAGAGTTAGATAACCAGTGGAGTTGCCTTGTTTCCTCATCTTCGCAAAAGCAGCCCAGTGGCAACAGGCAGATTTGCTGACCACAAAGGGGATTACGGGCCTTTTCTGAGACAACTGCAGTTAATTCCATTTCCCAGTTATACAGGGCTAAAGGTAAAGGGACCGCTGACCATTAGGTCCAATCGTGACCGACTCTGGGGTTGCGGTGTTCATCTCGCTTTTTTGGCTGAGGGAGCCGGCGTACAGCTTCTGGGTCATTTGGCCAGCATGACTAAGCCGCTTCTGGTGAACCAGAGCAGCACATGGAAACGCTGTTTACCTTCCTGCTGGAGTGGTACCTATTTATCTACTTGCACTTTGACGTGCTTTCGAACTGCTAGGTTGGCAGGAGCAGGGACCGAGCAACGGGAGCTCAACCCATCGTGGGGATTCGAACCACCGAACTTCTGATCAGCAAGCCCTAGGCTCTGTGGTTTAACCCACAGCGCCACCCTATATGTCCCTATTTGTCTACAGGGCTAGCCTGTGGCATTTAGCTGCCTGAGGTGAAGCACAAGGTGTCGCTGTTGTTATGTTCATTCATACCCCACCTTTCTCCCTGAAAGGGACTCTAGGCGGCTTACAGATAAAAATAAGAACAGTTAGAAGCATTAGAGACCCAGCCTTTGGGTCAAAGCCCTGGAGCAAAAGAGCCATTGGCAAATCCTATGAACAAAAAAGAAAGGAATTGTAGCATTTGAAGACCTGTCTATAAGTAGAAGACTGTGTTTCCCCAGCTGTACATTAAATAAAAGAGAGAAGGGAAGATCTATTTCCATCTGCTGAGCCCATAACATACCAGAAGCCAACCTTACGAAGCTGAGGACCTTTGAGGCATTCCATCTCTTCTTAATTGGACCAGCACTGTGGTGGTACCACCTTGATAGGACATCTTGCAGCCGGTGTACAGCTTATTGTCAACTCTCTTCTTCGGCTGAGCCTTTTGATCAGCACAGCTTTGCGACGTCGTGGCAGCAACTGTCACTCACGACTGAGCAACAGGGAGAAAGCCCAGCCAGCTGTTGCTGAAGGAAGAGATGCGTTTGGCTTTAAAATTAGAAGAGAGATAACTCTGGCTACAAAAAGATCAAGAGCTCTGAGAAGCACAGAGGGGGGAGAAACAGCACCCGTCTAAGAAGAGAGGGCTGGATTGCGTGAACTGAGGGTGGGGAGCCTAGGGGGTTGAAAAGGCAACATTTCCATTCAAGGCAGAAAATGGACAAGGCTCTGCATGCCCATACATGCTTCTGCAGAACAACCATGTCAAAGAAAGCAATCTTTAGAAGGAGAAAAGTTTTACCATGTAAAAATCAGAAACTACCGTGGTTCAAAGGCTGAAATATTCCCCAAGAAGGATTCAGAAGAAGAGCTCCAAGTGGGAATGCTTATAGAGAAAGCCACTTCCAAGCTAGGGAGGAGGTGGGGTTGCGGGCTTCACGCCCACCCCACGTGCGCGGGGGCTGACTCACAGCCCCCACGAGACTGGGGAATCCTCGGTCATGTCATATCCCCGGCCAGCCAATCGGCTGGCCCAGGAGGCGTGGCCCACCCTATTTAGGGCCGGCGCGGCCAAGGATTTCCCTCTTGCCGCGCTACAGCTGGTTAGGTTTTTTCTCTGTCACTACAGGATTTTTTCTCTACAGGATTTTTTCTAGGTTAGGTCTTTGCTTCCCGCCAGCCTCGTGTGCCGGATCAACGCGTCATAGCTTGCCACCGAATCGCTGCTTGCCTCCGGGAGGGCTGCCGCCTCTTTCCGCGAGCGCTCCCCCTACTGGCGGTTAACCCTTGCTGGTCTTCAAGCAATCAGGCTGAAGCCGGTTAATTGATAGTACCAATGCCTAAGCCAATACCGCTCAATTCCTGTAATCAATAAAGTTGTGGCCTATTTCACCCATTAACCTAAAATACTGGTGTCTTGTGTCTTTATTTCCAAGGGGGAGGCGGGAACTCGCCACGCAATACAAAAGGAAATGCTTATGATGGAGAAACAAAAATCAGGTTGGTTCAAGGAGCATAACCACCATCGGTTTTCTGTGTTGTTAGCAGCACTTTTCACAGGGAAACTTCCTTACATGGTTGAAATACCCATAAAGTACTATTACCCAGAGCCATAGAGCCATGGTGCCTGTTCTTGTGTAATATTTCCAGGAAGTGTTTCCTAACCACTGAATGGTGAAATAATGTTGATTTAACTCTGCTACGGGTGGCGCTGTGGGTTAAACCACAGAGCCTAGAGCTTGCCAATCAGAAGGTCAGCAGTTTGATTCCCCCGACGGGATGAGCTCCCATTGCTCAGTCCCAGCTCCTGCCAACCTAGCAGTTTGAAAGCACATCAAAGTGCAAGTAGATAAATAGGTACCGCTCCGGCGGGAAGGTAAACGGCATTTCTATGCGCTGCTCTGTATTCGCCAGAAGTGGCTTAGTCATGCTGGCCACATGACCCAGAAGCTGTACGCCGGCTCCCTCGGCCAATAAAGGATGCCACAAGCCTAGGCATCCTGAGCTGTGTTCTATCTCCTCATCTAGCGGAAGCTGGGTTAACCATTCCCACTTCATCCTTTTCTGTCCGACCATCCCTGAACACTCAGTTTTCACCACAGAGAGCCTTGCGGTAAACGTTGTTTATGCTTGCTGTGCCGGCATGCAGAGCTGGTTCCCCCAAGGTTATAAAACAGCTTCCCAGCCCTGTGGTTCTCCGGCAGGAGTCCTGTTAAGTTGGGCAATATATATCTGTGATAGGAGAGGGAATTTCTAAGTTAAAAGAGAGAGCAAGCCAATGAAGTTTTTAAATTCCTGTTGTAAAAAGGTCCCGCCGTGGTACAATTAATGGGCACAATCCAACTAAAGTGAAACATTCTCAAGTCCCATTGATTTTGGTAGGAGAGTTAAGCTGCCCGTGTTTGGCGGGGGAGACGGGGGACGACGACTTTGTGCATCTGGGTATTATTCCAGAAGCACTGTAGTGATGGGGAATGCAGGAGAGCATGTTGAGTTTCACACCCATAAAGCCCCTTAAGCCCATCTACTCACACTTCCCAGTAATGAAAAATCAGACTGCAAAGTTGCTGGGGTGTGTTGATGTTTTGATTTTTAGCTCAATCCTAATTTCAGCAGTGATAGCTTTTCCCATTGTGGACGCAGCTCCACCCCCACCCCCCAGTGCATCACTAACCTCTAAAAGCTCATGGCCAATTGCATGTGCCATTGCTACCTGATCATTGCCTCCTATCTTAGCCAGGTCGCACAATCCCATTCTCTGTGTGCTCCACCAAAGAGAGGTGTGGAGAGTAGCCACATGAGATGAGACCTTTTCAGAGGTGGCCCCATTCTGTGGAATGCTCTTCCTATGGAGACTTGCCTGGCACCACCTTTGTCAGGTTCTTAGGCAGCAGGCTAAGACCTTTCTGTTAAGGCCCTGGGTTAATTAATGTTACCTCCTATGGTGGTATTCATATTTTTGTGGGATGGTAGGACTTGACCTTAACAACAACAACATATTATTTATACTCCGCCCATCTGGCTGGGTTTCCCCAGCCACTCTGGGAGGCTTCCAACTGAATATTAAAAACAATACAGCACCAGACATTAAAAACTTCCCTAAACAGGGCCGCCTTCAGTTGTCTTTTAAAAGTAAAATAGTTTTTTATTACCTTGACATCTACTGGGAGGGCATTCCACAGGGCAGGTGCCACTACTGAAAAGGCCCTCTGCCTGGTTCCCTGTAACCTCACTTCTCACAGTGAGGGAACCACCAGAAGGCCCTCGGCGCTGGACCTCAGTGTCCGGGCTGGATGATGGGGGTGGAGACGCTCCTTCAGGTATACCGGACCGAGGCCATTTAGGGCTTTAAAGGTTAACACCAACACTTTGAATTGTGCTCGGAAATGTACTGGGAGCCAATGAAGATCTTTCTGGACCGGTGTTATATGGTCTCGGCGGCCACTCCCAGTCACCAGTCTAGCTGCTGCATTCTGGATTAATTGCAGTTTCTGAGTCACCTTCAAAGGTAGCCCCACGTAGAGCGCATTGCAGTAGTCCAAGCGGGAGATAACCAGAGCATGCACCACTCTGGTGAGACAGTCCACAGGCAGGTAGGGTCTCAGCCTGCATACCAGATGGAGCTGGTATACAGCTGCCCTGGACACAGAATTGACCTGCGCCTCCATGGACAGCTGTGAGGCCAAGATGTTGCTGGGTGAACATTTTATGTATTTTTTTTTTTTTTCTTTTTCAGTTTTTCTGGTTTTAAATTGATTTTATGTGGTGTGTTTCATTTTGTCAGGTTGCTCTGAGGCACTTTATTATATAAAGTGACTGATAAATGAAAATAATAATGATGGTGATGGTGATAAATAAGAGAAACCATATGTGGTGGTGAGCCTTTGGATGTTACAGCAGCCCCAGAGATTGAACTCACGGTGGGAGACAGTCCTGTGTCACGGTTGTAACTGTCTCTGAATGGGATCCTTTGACCCTGGGCACTTTTTTCCCTTATGACCATGCAGCAAACTGGTTTTATAAGATATACAGGTCTCTTGTTGGCATCTGTCTGTCCCAGACAGCAATGGAGGAGTGCGCCTTTGGGGGTGAAGTTCTAGCCCACAACAAACAGGTCTTTTCTTTTCATTTCTGGTGCAAGAAGGAAATTGTGCAGTGCAATCCTAAAGCAGGGCTGGCTTTTGATTTGAGCAGGGTGCCCTGCCCCATATTAGTGACCCCAGTGAGTTTTTCTACCAGTGGCAACCAATGGCAGCAGTGCGGTTTGTATCAGGCAGTCATTTTGAATTTCCCTAGTGCCACACGTCTCCATGGCATTGTGGGGAATTTAAAATGGCATCTCTCAGCTGATCGGCTGGGGAGGTAGGAGAGTATCCTGGTTGATGCCCAAGGATGTCATGTACTGACTCTAGACTTGATCCTGCGCATGTTTACTTTGATGGAAGTCCCAGCATGTACTGTATTTTTCCATGTATAAGACTAGGTTTTTTCCCTTTTAAAAAAGGCAAAAAATAGGGGGTGTCTTATACACGGATCGTGTCTCCCCCCATTTTCTTAAATCTGAGTCCCCCAAAATCGTCGTCGTTGTTTAGTCGTTTAGTCGTGTCCGACTCTTCGTGACCCCATGGACCAGAGCACGCCAGGCACTCCTGTCTTCCACCGCCTCCCCCAAAATAGGGGGTGTCTTATACATGGGGGCATCTTATAGACAGAAAAATAAGGTATGTTTAGGATGGCAGTCTTTACAACGGCAAAATAAAGTTACATTATTCAGCATGTGCACTTCATTCCTGTCAGTGAAGCTGGGGTTTCTGGTCACAGAATCTTTGATTCTATAAACATGTTGTAAATTCGAAGAGAGATGTCATTATTCACCCAGCCTCAGAAGCTTTCCTGACAAGAGTCCCATCAATCGGCGAGAATCTCCTGGCCCCTGAAATTTAGCTTGCACTCTTCTCTTGTGTTCAGATCTGTTTGTTCCTCAGCTGTTATATTTGGCTGATTCTTATCCAAATTGCTTGCTCCTGGTAATTTTTTAGGGAGGAAAAAAGACCAGCCAAGTGTACTGAGGCTTCCCAACTAGTTCTAGTGATTAATGGGTTGTTGTCACTGGCATGTTCGGTATTTCTCAAAACGAATGAAAGAAGAAAGTCACAATGCATGTTTATTCCCCAAGGAAAAGGGGGGGGGACCCCACATTTCAATGTCAATATGCTGTAAGTTTCAAATTATTCTTTGTGTGCACAAGTCATAAAGTGAAAAGAACCATTTCCATAAAGATGAATGGACTACTCACAGATGGAAACCCAGGGGGAGGCTGGGAAAGCCTGTTATGCCATAAATACTTATTAGGCTCTAATCAGTACAAAGCACAGCCCCGCTATCTCATATTTAAGGAAGCAAATGTACCTTCCCCCCCCCAGCCTTAGTTTGAATAGCTGTACAGGCCTCCCAGTTTAGCTCAAGGTCGCTCTTCCCAGATGGTATTGAAAGGTCTGCAACGGAAGGTTTGATTCAGGCAGTGACACTACCAGGGCAGGACTTGGGGGCAAATGTCCAGGCCTCACTCAGCAGGGTGAGGAGAAGGGCCCACAATGGCAGTAGGGATCGGGCTGCCATATTTCAAGACCCCCCTCTCAACCTCACTGATGTAGTCCAAATAGGGTTGCCATTTGTGGAGGTTTTTTTAAGGAAAATTGTTCAGCTTTTAAGGGAAAAACCGAAAGATGTTGGGCTTTTGTTTACTCAAAAACATGACTTTTTGATTGACATACCTAAGATCTGGTGCCACATTTTAGAAATTCCCCCCAGACATCAATTCTGCCTTTGAAATGCCAGTAACGTCCAATAAAATCCAGACGTATGACAGCCCTAAGTAGGGAAGGCTTACCATACACATGGCCACTAGGCTCGGAGTCTAAAAATGACCTAACTGCACCACTAGTTTCAGAATTCTCAATGGCACAGGCAGGATCTTACCAATATTTCTCCCAGTTGAAAGATCCATGTCCTTTAAGAACAATATGTACAAATCTATTCTGTGCACGATCCACCTCACTCATGCTGGTAACTTCAAGAACACTGTCCAACCATCTCGTCCTCTGTTGTCCCCTTCTCCTTGTGCCCTCAATCTTTCCCAACATCAGGGTCTTTTCTTCTCATGAGGTGGCCAAAGTATTGGAGCCTCAGCTTCACGATCTGTCCTTCCAGTGAGCACTCAGGGCTGATTTCCTTCAGAATGGATGCGTTTGATCTTCTTGCAGTCCATGGGACTCTCAAGAGTCTCCTCCAGCACCATAATTCAAAAGCATCAATTCTTCAGCGATCAGCCTTCTTTATGGTCCAGCTCTCACTTCCATACATCACTACTGGGAAAACCATGGCTTTAACTATACGGACCTTTGTTGGCAAGGTGATGTCTCTGCTTTTTAAGATGCTGTCTAGGTTTGTCATTGCTTTTCTCCCAAGAAGCAGGCATCTTGATCAAATTGCAACTGAACATTAAAAGCAGGAGTGGGTGGCAAAAATACCCCTCGATGGTTCCGCTTAAATTGGGACATCCTGTTTTTGAGGGGGGGGTGCCTCCACATGACAGCATGGCTCTCAAAAATGTGTGAGACCACAGAACCCAAAATTGTGCACGGTGCCTAAAGACGTGAGATCTTGTGAGAGAGCATGGTGCCCAAAGACGTGTGTCTTCTGTGACCATGCTCCTGAGTGAGGCATGTGACCCAGAGAAGAGCATGGCGCCCGAAAACATGTGAGATCGCATGATGTCCCAAAACACGTGTTTTGGGGTACCGTGCTCTTGCGCATGTGGTGTGACTCAGCTTGGTCCCAGAAGACATGTCTCTCAGTTTCCCACTGAAACATGTTAGAGGGGATGTGGTAATGGTGGAGAGTTAGTGCTCTTCCAACTTCTGAGTCACTGCTACCTATTGAGAGGGGAAATGTGAGGTGGCAGGGACACCGGCGCTGTGGAAATGCAATGGAGCAGTATATATGGTCCTCAGGCCAGTGCATTTGTTCCATGGCAACCTCCCTCCTGCATCTCCCTTCTCAGTCCCCCTCCCGGTAGACAGCAGTGACTCAGAAATCAGGCAGTGAGGAGAGCAACAAGGCCCCACGATACCATACACTGCTGATCGCAAATATCCTTAAAAAGAAGAACAGACTTAACCATTTATTATTTTAATAATTATTATGTATTTACTTATACCCTGCCTTTTCTCCTGACAGGACTCAATAAAGCTTACGGTTAAAAAGAAGAATTGCTAAAAATATAGAAAAAACAAATAATTAAAAAACAATTAAACGTTAATAGAATTTAAACGACACACACACACACACAGTCATATCTTGGATCCCCAGCACCTTGTGAGTCAAATGTTTTGGCTCCCGAGCGCCGCAAACCCTGCAGCCAATCGGAAGCCGCACCTTGGTTTCTGAACGCTTTGGAAGTTGAACGGACTCCTGGAACAGATCCATTCATCTTCTAAGGTACGACTCTGTGTGTGTGTGTAAAACATACAGATACAATAAAAACAGCACAGCACCAGCCCTTTCATTAAAGGCAGTCAATTCCCAAAAGCTGGTTGGAACAAGAAGGATCTCACCAGCAGGTGGAAGGACAGCAAGGAGGAAGGCAGTCTAGCTTCTCCAGGGAGGGAGTTCCAAAGTCAGGAAGCTGCCACTGAGAAGACCATGCAGTCCAACTCCTTACTCAAGGCACTGAATCCTGAGCTAAAGCATCGCCCAACAAATGGCTGTTGAGCCTCTGCTTGCACCCTACTGGTTAGTGTGTTTAAAGACTTTAGCTTTGCAAGCTCTTTGGGGGTCGGAATCTGTCCTCTTCTACTTGGTGAAGTGTCATAGAACCATAGAGTCGTAGAGTCGGAAGGGACCCCAAGTCCAACTCCCTGCAATACAGGAATGTCAACATGACAAGTGGCCATCCAACCTCTGCTTTGAAAGGAAGGAGAATACACCACCTCTCACGGGAGTCTGTTCCACCATTGAACAGCTCTTACTGTCAGAAAGTTCCAATCTCCTTTCTTCTAACTTGAATCCATTGATTCGGGTCCTACCCTCCAGAACAGAAGAAAACAACCTTGCTCTGTCTTCCATGTGACAGCCCTTTAGACAGTGTCATCTACAATGACGTCAATGTACAATGTACAGATGCTTCAGGTTACAGACTCCACTAACCCAGAAATAGTACCTCAGGTTAAGAACTTTGCTTCAGGATGAAAACAGAAATCGTGCGGTGGCAGCAGGAGGCCCCATTAGCTAAAGTGGTACCTCAGGTTAAGAACAGTTTCAGGTTACAACTGGACCTCCGGAACGAATTAAATTCTTAACCCGAGGTACCACTGTATATATTGAGCAGCCATACAAGTACAGTTAATATAGAAAATTATATACATGATTTTTGTTGTTGTTATAGCCACACAATTCTAATAATTATTTCTTCATTGCCATACCTGCCCTTCACCATAAGGTCTCAGGGCATACTGCAGCAATTTAAAAATACAATATTGGCATCAGTTTTTGAAAAATTACATTACTACCGAATGCACCCAGTATTAATGCAGATATAATTAGATCTAACTCTGGTCTTCTTAGGATATTGCTATATCAAATTCCAATTGAAATATGTTTTCCTAATACTTTTCGGTTCTGATCCATATTCCTAAAATTTCGCAGAAACGTCTACACTTTGGTTCAGAGCGGGGTTAACCCCCCCCCCCTTTAATGTCAGGTCTTAATTTAATATCAAGGATGGATCAACACTTCAGTCTGGGGAGCAGGAGTGCTGGAGCTTAAAAAGACTTTGCTTATACACATGCCTTTTGTGTCAGTGATGGAAATTCAGCATGAGCCTTCCGAAATTTACATAGAGGGATTAGAATGCCAAGAGTGTCAGGACAAGAGATTACCAAGGCTCTTAGGATGTGTGATTAAGAGACCAGCAGGAGTTTATGATTCAAGTCATGCAGTCCAAGGAATTTGGAGCCAATTCCCAGAATACTGATAGGACATATTTTAAGAAAAACAGAAGGGCCCATGTCTTCAGGCCTACTTTTAAACCATCCATTGGCATCTGTCAGGAGAAGGTATTTCTGAATCACCTGAATGGGAAGCAGTCAATAGTTTTCTAAAAACCAGGGGGTTACTTTAAGAATGGTAGCCTGTGTAACTGAAGTGGGAGGCTGAAGATGTTGTTTATGTGACATAACACAATGGGCCTGGTGCCAGAAGCCAGCTGCCCATAGAGCACATCCTTGGGGAACCTGCCATCTTCCATTCTGTGGACAAGACCAAGCCAGCATAGACGTCACTGAAACAGAAGTACGAACATGCTGGGAATATGGGCTTGGAAAGAGCACATCTTTGCTTGAGATTCTGTCCTACCATGTGATGCCCCAAACCTTCCTGACACAGAGCATGTAGAAGGTGTTGAGGCTGTAAACAATAAATAAAACATCCGAAATACGTAACAAAATCGAACAATTTCCACATTAATCATAATAAGAACTAAAATAAAGATATGAAAAATTATTGTCAATAACAGCAACACCACCATCACCCCTAAAAGACACATATCTTGCTAAACAATACCCTAGATCTCTTGATGAGCCTGTGGTCTTCAAATTTAGGGTACTTCCAGACTGTTGCTAAATTCCGACGACACAATGACAACAGATTTGGAGCTATTGCAGAAGAAACTCACTTCCTCAAAAGGTCGATTTCTTTTCCAGTATGGAAAGTGATGAGAAATCGCACTGAAAAGTGTGAGATAATACTTGCCTTTGATGCAACATGATCTAACTTTCCCGCAAACAAATCAGAGTGGATGCTTTTTAGGCCAAGTTCATCAAATCTCCCCGCAAACAAATCAAGGTGGATGAATAGACTCTCTGGAAGTGCCCTTAATCGGTGACACCCTTTACCCCTCTGGATATTGCTGGCCAAACAGGAAAACAATACTTCTGGAGGCACCCACTGTAGGTGTGTTCACCTAGGAATGTATTTAAAGGTGAAGGGACCCCTGACCATTAGGTCCAGTCATAACCGACTCTGGGGTTGCGGCGCTCATCTCGCTTTATTGGCCGAGGGAGCCGGTGTATAGCTTCTGGGTCATGTGGCCAGCATGACTAAGCTGCTTCTGGCGAACCAGAGCAGTGCACGGAAATGCCGTTTACCTTCCCGCCTGAGTGGTACCTATTTATCTACTTGCACTTCGTGCTTTCGAACTGCTAGGTTGGCAGGAGCAGGGACCGAGCAACAGGAGCTCACCCCGTCGCGGGGATTTGACCCGCCGACCTTCTAATCAGCAAGCCCTAGGCTCTGTGGTTTAACCCACAGTGCCACCCATGTCCCTAGGAATGTATTTACCAGGCTGTTAATACATCCCCTCCCCAACGATGTTGAGTGTCTGTTGGGGTAGGGGAACCCTGGAAAGACAGGGGTTTTAAAACAGTAGCTGTATCTGTATTTTGTACGGAAAAAAAGAAAATAATGCTTTGTACAATTATTTGGGAATAACCCCATCAAACCAAGTGATCTGAATAGATCTGCATAGGATTGAAAACATAAGAAGAGCCTACTGGATCGAGCCAATGGCCCATTTAGTCCAGCATCCTGTTCTGGCAGTGGCAACCAGATGCTTGTGGGAAATCTGTAAGCAGGACCCCAGTAGAAGAGCAATCTCCCCCTCAAAGAGCTACAGTGCCCAGAGTTCCCTGGGAAATACGGATTGATTGTTAAAGCACTCTGAAAATTGTAGCTCTGTGAGGTGAATAGGGTTCTCTCAACGATTCTCAGCACCCTTAGCAAACTACAGGTTCCATAATTATCTGGGGGAAGCCGTGACTATTTAAAGTGGTGTCAGAGTCGATGGTGACAGCAGTCACGAAATTAAAAGATGCCTGCTCCTTGGGAGAAAGGCAATGGCAAACCTAGACAGCATCTTAAAAAGCAGAGACATCACCTTGCCAACAAAGGTCCGCATAGTTAAAACTATGGTTTTCCCAGGACGAGATGGTTGGACGGTGTCCTCGAAGCTACAAACATGAGTCTGACCAAACTGCGGGAGGCAGCGCAAGACAGGAGTGCCTGGTGTGCTCTGATCCATGGGGTCACGAAGAGTCAGACACGACTAAACGACTAAACAACAACAACAGAGTGCTTAGCTGTATGGTGTCAATGTAGCCTGAGTCTGTACCATTCGAGCTGTGGATGGGAGATAACACCACTTAAGGCATCCCATTTTTAATGCAACCACTTCACACTTCGAAAACTAGCCTAGGTTGCTTTCATATCTCTGTTCATGTTCTGTGTGTGTATGTGTGGAGAATGTTTTATGTTGGAGAGAAGTCACTCATGCAGTTTCCCCCACCTGCATTCTGAAATGGTACAGCCCAATAACGGTTTCGCTCATGTGATGAACTGTTGGCCTAGAGCAGCCGTTCTCAATCTTGAGGCCCCAGATGTTGTTGGACTACAACTCCCATCACCCCTAACTAGCGTGACCAGCATTAAGCATGATGGGGCTTGTAGGCCAACAACAATGGAGGAACTAAGTTCAAGAAAGGATGGCTTAGAGTGATTCTACACCCCTGACTGAGATGGTATTTCTTTTGAAAATACCCACGCTAGTTGTTAGTGCCCAGGATTCCAATAATCAGCTGAATTAGATATTTCTTTTCGCTAAAGATGTCGGGCAAGCTGGAATAGCTATTCCAGCGCCGACTTGTAACGGCGCCAGCTTCCTGTTCTGCTGAAGCTGAATCACCACTGTTTCATTTACGGCTTTCCTAGAAAGAAACCCACAGTTGCTCCAGACAGAGCACATATACACAAACTCTGAGGTATTTTGCCAACCGAATGTCAGCTTCCCTCCTTTGTTCTTCGGGAAGCAATCATCTCCTGCTGGGACTTTATGTGCAGATTGCTAACCCGCCTGCACCTCCCTCCCCCCCCAATACACTAAATAAGCATTAGTAATTTGAATAACAAATGCTGGAATTGACGACTCATCGCTGAATCAAGAGGCATTTGTGGAATTTATGGCAGGGTGAACAAGCAGAACAATTTTCTTCTAAAGAGCCTTTGTTCAAATGCGCGGCGCGCTGTGCGATTGCCAAACCTTATCCCGAGAGTTTCAACTGATCATGAACTTAAGAATGAGCATCTTTGAATTGTGGGCCACAAGATGCAGGAGTGCATCCTTATCTTCTCAAGGGAGCACTCCTGCTCAGGGTTCCAGACAGCTACTCTATCCAAGCAGGGCCAGTGTGGTGTAGTGGTTAAGAGGGGTAGTCTCGTAATCTGGGGAACCGGGTTCACGTCTCCGCTCCTCCACATGCAGCTGCTGGGTGACCTTGGGCTAGTCACACTTCTTTGAAGTCTCTCAGCCCCACTCACCTCACAGAGTGTTTGTTGTGGGGGAGGAAGGGAAAGGAGATTGTTAGCCGCTTTGAGACTCCTGAAGGGGAGTGAAAGGTGGAATATCAAATCCAAACTCTTCTTCTTCTTCTTCAGGGCGAGAAAGCAATTAATTTATGAGCTATACACTCATTCTCTCACACATGCATGCATTTAAAGCACATGCATCCCCCCAATAATCCTGGGAACTGTAGTTTGCCCACCAGAGCTACAGTTCCCAGACCCTTTGCAAACTAGAGTTCCTAGAGGGTCCAGTGATCTGGCTCAGGATAAGGCAGCTTCTTATTAGGAAAAGTTCAGAGGAAGGTCACATTCCCAAAGCCCCTGGTTTAGTCCCCAGTTGACGTAGTAGAAGGCAGCTTCCTGTGTTCCTATAGGTGTGTGTTTTTGTCTGAAGATACATACCTCCTCTTCACATGTTGCGGTGTTTGTCATAAATGCTGAAACACCTCTTTTCTGCATCACATGAAGTCATAGCTGTCAACTTACAGATTTGAAAATAAGGGACCAGCAGCCTCGAAAATAAGGGCTCAGCAGCCAAAATAAGGGATCAACAATTACTTTGATAAAATACATATTTCGTTGCATGCAAATGGCTTTAGATACCTATAAGGTCCATAAATTACCATATTCAACACAAAAAAACAGCAACAATTTGTTGTTGACAAAGGACAGCTGGACATAGAAAGGGCCTCATTACCTCCAGTAGCTTATTTAAGGGACATCATCAATAAGGGACAGCAGTGGGACATGGCGCTGGGATAAGGGCCTGTCCCGCCAAATAAGGGACGCTTGACAGCTATGCATGAAGTGCACATTAAAATCACCAATGAGACTGCACAGCTTGAAAGAATTCAAAAGACAGGAATTCCAAATTCCTTTTGCTTGGGCAGGTTATGACTCCTCCCTCTCGCCTGCATCTTTGCATGCTGATTGGGCTTGGTGATTTTATGCCTCGTAAGAATATGTGTTGTCATGTTGATTGATGCCCCTGGAGCCCAATGACACACCGCCTTATCTTCTACCCATTTTATGCTTCTCCACGCCTGCTCCTCGGGGGAGAGGAGGAATGCAGTCAAATGGATTTGTGCATTAGCAGCAGGCCAAGAATAACTCCTGCTTCTAACTAACACGGTAATTTCCAAGATGCTGATGCATCCAAGAGAAGTCAATGGAGCTTCACCGCTCGGCAACAGGTTGCCATTTCCTGAGCTGCAGCTTGGCTCCTTTTCTCTGATCTATTTCCCCGAAACCATGGAAGGCAAAGGAATCCCGAGTTTCAGTCCTGCAACCTGGAGAGCCAGGGGTGAAACAATTATTTTTCTGTATTTTAATTATCTTTTAATTATGGCCCGTGTCATTAGTTCGGCGAGAGCCGCTGGCTGTGTTATTATTTCATCGTCAGGGGCAAAGTCAAAGAAAAGCTGTTTCCTTGCAAATCCCTCGTCCGCCGTCTTGTTGTGAACCCGGGAAGCATCTTTTAATCAATTGATTTGTGCATGAGAGGACAGGAGAGATTGCCCTTCCCCCAAGGGGCCCTTTCAGCCGAGCACAAGAGCTGGAGGCCTTGGAAAGAGATGGTAATTCAAAGCAAGCCCGACCCCCAAGTCTCAGCAGCCCTCTAGGCTTCCATGTATTTTTTAAAACAGCTGCCGCTCCCTTGATTTCTCCCCACCTCTCGCCCTCCAATGCTCTTGCAGCCAGAGCTGTAAAGGCAGCCTGGACATTTCAAGCTGGGAAAATATTTTCAGCACAATCTGCTCTCAGAATATGAGCAATCTGCACGGAAGCTCCATGGAGTACTTGTTTTGGCCTATGCAGGCAGGCATCAGATTTGTTTCTAGATGTAAGAAAATCAGGTAATGGATCATGGTGATATGAAGAGAGTATGTGCATGATACAGGGAGAGCTAATGCCAGCAGAATTTTCCACCTGAGAGAGGCACTGGGGTTATTGTTTTTATTTTTTTGCACTCCCAGGTGCTATTCAGGAGCCTTTTCTGAGAACAAAATAGCATACGAACTGGGACTCCTCAAAACTCAGTGGCTTTCTAATTCTAAGATTCCCAGACCAGTAAGTTGAAAGCAGGTAGGTGTGGCCAGGTACAGAGCAGGCCAGTGCAAGACATTTTGCTGCCTGAGGCACAAAACAAGATGGTGCCCTTCTAAGAAAGAAGCCAGGAGGAATGGCAGTTGAGTCTCTGTGGCAGCACTTTTCCCTTGACATTTAAGGGAAGCAGGCGAGCTTAGAGGGTACACCACAGGTCATGCCACATGCACAACTCTATCCTCCAGTAGTTTGCTACCACTCTATCCACTAGCTTCTGCCATCTGAGGCAGCTGCCTCACTCTGCCTAATAGGAGGGAGACAGAGAACGGTCATAGACGGCATGAGAATAGCTCCATAAGCTGTATGCATCTTAAAAGCCCGTCCCCCCCAATAATTCCTCTAATTTTCCCTGAGTTCCTGGGGAAGAGGAATTGAATGTTAAACCACAGGCACCTCCCCACTTGTGCATGTTCAGCACACACATGGCTGCTGACATGCATGCCGTTTTTGGCACCGAAAGGGGCAGAGGCAGGACAGAGCGGGGCAAGGCAGAGCAGAGCAGGGTGGAACAGACATGCACACATAAGCAGGGATTCCCTTGCAGTGGCCTAGCATAGGTTGCCAGTGCCCAGGGCTGCAGGGAGGGAAATAAACGGAGTGAGCATGCACATTTGGCTACCTAATGGTGTCCATGTCACAGCTGCAGAGATAAGACATTGATAAGAAAGAAGAGCTGTTCTGTTGTCAGGAGAGGTCACTTCTTGGTTCACATGGAGAAGTCATTGTCAATGGAGCCCAATGATGTCAGTGCACAGTTATATTGAGGCAGCACCAGGTGCTGAAATTCTGTGCCCTCTAACAATTTTGCACCGGGGCAACTGCCCCTGTGCCCCCACACTGTTCCCTCGTACTCTCTGAATTGTAGCTTGGTAGGGGTCTCCTAAGAACTCTCGGTACCTTTTACAAACTACAACTCCCAGGATTCATAGCGGGGAGCCATGACAGTTAAAGTAGGTTCAACAGTGCCTTACAGGTATGGTGGCCTAAAAGGTCCATTTAGACCTGCATCATGTTTCCCACAGAAGCCAGTCACATGCCTTTCTCTCTTTCCCCCTGCCTCTCTCTTTCTCCTATATTGTCTGGCTTCATAAACTATTCATTTCCAACCTTCTTCCTTTTAGAACCATTGTTCCCCTCACATAAAGTGCACGGGTTATGAATAAAATAAATCAGCTAAGTCTTGCTCACACTGGAGTGACACCTCCCGCCGTCCCCCTCCCCTCGGGCACTTCAAATGTAAAACAGAGCAATCCGACTCTGTTAGCAGACTTGAATGGAGCTCTTGCCCTGTAAGCGAGCTTGGCTAAAAGTCCAATTTGTTCATTTGTCTAAATGTACTCAACCTCTCACTCCTGCTCAGAGCTGAGAGGATGCAGTCCGATCATAGCAACATGCGAGAAACAAAGAAAGATGGCCAACGTCGGGGAAGTTGTGGAGCGAGCCTGCATGGCTGCGTATTTTTTGATTTTCATGTCTCTGGTAACCCACTGCTGTAGTACTTATACCACCACCCCAAAGCAGGTGGAAGTTTGAGGACCATTGAGCTCTACAAATTCTCCCAATGCATCACAATTACCCAAACACCTGTGCTAAATAACTTTGCACTGAGCTCCTGTGAAAATTCACAGAGCACTCAATAGCCCTTGAAATTTCTCATTTTCAACTTCTGGCAGAACAGCTGAGTGCTCCTACATATATGGCGCCATGGACGAAGCATGTAAGGAAATTGGTTTGACCCCTGCACCCCTTTTCATTGTCCCAAAGCTGGGCAGACCCTCGGAAAACCCATTTCTTTCTTTTGTTCTCTAATTGTGAGCAATTCGGCCTGTGGCTGGGTCTGAAACTGAACACACCATACTTATTCGGATAGATTGTGACATTTTTTTGAAATCTCTTCAGCTCTGCCTGTGCTTTCAGAATTACTGGGGCTGTGATAGTTTACTGAGCCCTGGAGTTATGGTGGAGAATGTTTTGTATCTCTGAAGGGCCACATTCCTTGGGGGACGGTCTGCATGCTGTGGCAGTGGACATGGGGGATTTTCGAAGACCTGGGTTCAAATCCCCACACAGCCATGAAACAAAGTAGGTGACCTTGGGCTACACACTCCCTAAGCTTAATCTACCCTGCAGGGTTGTTGTCATAGAATCAGAATTGTACAGTTGGAAGGGACCCCTGTTTCTTTAATGCTTAAAAAGCTGGGTCAGCATGAGTCAGCGGCCTGCACCGGGTTGTATATATAGAGTGAGAAATGTTAGTTTGGTGTTGGGTTGGTTGGTTGGTTAGTGAAAGCTGGTAGTGTTGATGTGTGTACAGTTGGTCAGTCGTGTTTGCAGAAAGACTTTTAAGAATAAAAGCAGAAAGTACTCTGCAAGGATACTCTTCTCGTGGACTCTTTTATGCCGACAAGGGTCCGAGGACCAGGCTGAGGCAACAAAGGGAGGTCAGAACCTTTTTTTTCTTCTTCTTTTTTTACAAACACTGACAGGGTCAACTGGTCCAACCCCCTGCAATAGGGCAATCTCAACTAAAGCATCCATGGCAGATGGCCATCCAACCTCTGCTTAAAAAACCTCAATGAAATAAGGAAGAAATAATGGTGGCAGGAGGGGAGTCAGGTATGCCATCAGCCTGAGCTCCCTGAAGGACAGGTAGGATAGAAATGCAGTAATAAAAATAGAAAGAATAGAAATAAATTACTGCCTGAGGATGCTTGGGCAGGATGGCATTCACCCCATATGCTTGGTTTTATTTATGATGAAATATTTATATGCCACCTTTCTCAGTGCATCTCATCCAAGGCAGCTCACATAATAACAATTCAATACAGTATTGATAATACAGTATCTAAAAGGTCAGGCCTGCGGTTTGGGGTGCTGCTAAATCCATATACTGCTCTTTCATCCCTGGTTCCTCCAATATTAAAGAGTGACCAGATGACAGGAGGCCAGAAGAGGACTGGGCTCCTGTGGCTTTTAATAGCTAAAGAGGGAGTCTCAGCAGGTGTCGTTTACACGATGAGTTGAAATTCCCTTTTCTGCTCTGCTATTCAAAGTGCAGGAGCCTTTGCCTTCTTTTGAATCTGGCTGTCCTGATTCTCTGCAACTGCAGAATTCCTTACACAACCCAGCCTTCCAGTTGTCTCAAACAACAAGTCCCATCATTTCTGATGCTGGCTGGGGCTGATGGAAGATGTAATCCAAACATCTGGGTAGCCATATTAGGGAAGGTTGGAGTAAATAGATGAATGGTCTTTGGAATGTGACAGCTTCCCATAAGCCATGGAAGGGTAAAGAATTATTCATACTCGAGTAGCAAGCACAGAAGACAGCTATTGAGAGATGCTTGCCACCTTTGTGAGCCAGTGTGGTGTAGTGGTTAAGAGCGGTAGACTCATAATCTGGTGAACCGGGTTCGCGTCTCCGCTCCTCCACATGCAGCTGCTGGGTGACCTTGGGCCAGTCACACTTCTTTGAAGTCTCTCAGCCCCACTCACCTCACAGAGTGTTTGTTGTGGAGGAGGAAGGGAAAGGAGAATGTTAGCCGCTTTGAGACTCCTTAAAGGGAGTGAAAGGCGGGATATCAAATCCAAACTACTACTACTACTACTACTACTACTACTACTACTACGACTACTACTCTTCTTCTTCTTCTTCTTCTTCTTCTTCTTCTTCTTCTTCTTCTTCTTCTTCTTCTTCTTCTTCTTGTTTGTAAGCTTACCTGTCTTTGGCCAGATTCACACCAAACATTTAAAGCACCGTGATATCATTTTAAACACTTGTGGCTTCTCCCACATATTTCTAGGAAGTGTGGCTGGTTTAGGGCAGTGGTGGCCAAACTGTTTTGGAACTACAATGTCCATCATCCCTGACCACTGGTCCTGTTAGCTAGGGATGATGGGAGTTGTAGTCCGAAAACAGCTGGAGGGCCAAGTTTGGCCACCACTGGTTTAGGGCATTCAGAGACCCCTAGTCCCCTCACAGAGTGGTTTAACAACCACTCACTAGTCGCAGGGAACTCTAGGAATTGCAGTTCTATGAGGGCAGCAGGGATCTCCAAACAACGCCAACAGCCTTAACAAACTGCAGCTCCAATAATCCTATGGAGGAAGAGGTACCAAATTGCTTTATTTGTAGGGTGTGAATGTAGCTTTTCTTTGTTGGAAATGAAATGGTTACAGTTTTCCTCTTTCTCAGCTATGCCCAAACCATCTTTAAAATTTCTTCTCAGCCCTTCTCTTCGCTCCTGGTTATGCCCATTCACTTTCCCCCCTTTCCCCCCAAAGGGAAAGGTTTCCCCCTCTCTAGCAAACCCAGGGGGTGGAGGCGGGGCAGGTCCTGATGAAAATAGAGGAAAGGGTCTCATTGCAAGCCAGAACATTGTTGTTGTTTAGTTGTTTAGTCTTGTCCAACTCTTTGTGACCCCATGGACCAGAGTACGCCAGGCACTCCTGTCTTCCCCTTCTCCTTGTGCCAACACCAGGGTCTTTTCCAGGGAGTCTTCTCTTCTCATGATGTGGCCAAAGTATTGGAGCCTCAGCTTCACGATCTGTCCTTCCAGTAAACACTCAGGGCTGATTTTCTTAAGAATGGATAGGTTTGATCTTCTTGCAGTCCATGGGACTCTCAAGAGTCTCCTCCAGCACCATAATTCAAAAGCATTAATTCTTCGGCGATCAGCCTTCTTTATGGTCCACCTCTCACTTCCATACATCACTACTGGGAAAACCATAACTTTTACTATACGGACCTTTGTTGGCAACAAAGCCAGAACATTAGGTCGATAATTAGGTTGTTAAAGCATTTCCAGAGTAACTGGGGCATCTGATTGAGAAATATTAAAAGATCAGTGCCCAGTCTTCTTATTCTCGGTGAATGAATGGAGCCAGTGTATGTAAGTGCTGTACCAAAGTATAGCCACTGGAATGCAAGGGTTTGAATTTTGCGATCGGGTCACCTGTATTTATCTGACCGAGTTGGGGAGTTTAAATGTCCACCTCTTTCTTTAGCTGTGCCAACGTTTTGCTTCCAGAACCTTTATAATTCCCACAGAGAAGCAGCATTTCTCTGAATGGCCTTGTCAAACGATAAAAATCGCGACCAGCAGTTAGCAGCGGGGGAGGGCGCTATTAATTTGAGGAGCCGCTGTGTAAACCTTTTAAAAGTGATGAAAAAATAGCCTCTCGCGCGCGTGCTCTTTGTGATTGTGATGCTATTGATCACCAGTGGTTGAGAAAATGGTGTGAGAACCTGTTATAATGATGCATGGGGAACAATCAATATCGTAATAGACTGTTTGTTGGTTTTACTTCATTCACTTCACCAAAAAAAAAGAGAGAAAGGAAGGAAAGAAACGAGGGCCCTCCAGTCTTTCATGGTGTGTTTGTTTGTTTGGCTTCATACAAATGTGGGTCCATTTATTCATAGCTTCATAAGTGGGCTTGCCTGGTTGCAGCTTGTCCAGAGGCATGCAGAGGTTTAAATTCTCCAAAACTGTGGGAGAAAATCCAGCTGTGGCTTCTCCTACTTCTTTGTTCTCTGGACTCAGCTGCCCCCTCCTCCTCTGCCAATCTGTGGTTCAGACACACCCAGCTCAGGATGAGGGTGAAATTCAATTCAGTTCATAGATAAAAGGCAAACCCACCTAATTTACACTTTCTGAAACAATACAAGAACTGCAGCAGCCAAAAAATGCTATTCTAGGCTACATCAACTATTACTGTGCTGATCAAGGGAAGTAATAGTCCCACTCTATTCTGCCTTGGTCAGACCCCACCTGGAGTACTGTGTCCAGTTATGGGTGGCACAATTCAAGAAGATGTTTATAAGCCGGAACGTTTGCAGAGGTGGGCGACCAGTATGATCAAGTGTTTGGAAACCAACCCTTATGAGGAACGGTTGAAGGATCTGGGTATGTTTAGCTTGGGAAAGTGTCAATGGTAAGGCTTAGGGTAGGCAGATGAACCTAACAAGCCTATGAAAAATACTTGCCAGTTGCCAAACTAATTGCATCTTCTCCACTTCTGGATGATACATATCACAAAAATTAATTTATTGCAAAAGATGATTTGACGAGAGCAGTGGTGGGCACCTTGACATTCTCCAGATGTTCTGGAATACAACAAACATCGACCCAAGCCACCTTGGCCAGTCTTCGGGGTGAAGGATGTCATAATCCAATGACATCTTTGGGCATAGAGTGAGCCTGTGCCTGGATATACATGTGGCAGGGGATGCACACATGCACATGAAATTTCCATGTAGCAAAGCAATCTCACTTGAAGTGGCCTTAACTAGCATCCACCAGTGTGGACTTCGTATGAGAAAGCAAAGGTGCACAATCTGCGTTGATAGTTTGTTGCTGTTGTTTAGTCGTTTAGTCGTGTCCGAGTCTTCGTGACTCCATGAACCAGAGCACGCCAGGCACTTCTGTCTTCCACTGCCTCCCGCAGTTTGGTCAAACTCATGCTGGTAACTTCGAGAACACTGTCCAACCATCTCATCCTCTGTCGTCCCCTTCTCCTTGTGCCCTCAATCTTTCCCAACATCAGGGTCTTTTCTTCTCATGAAGTGGCCAAAGTATTGGAGCCTCAGCTTCAGGATCTGTCCTTCCAGTGAGCACTCAGGGCTGATTTCTTTCAGAATGGAGAGGTTTGATCTTCTTGCAGCCCATGGGACTCTCAAGAGTCTCCTCCAACACCATAATTTAAAAGCATCAATTCTTCGGCAATCAGCCTTCTTTATGGTCCAGCTCTCAATTCCATACATTACTACTGGGAAAACCATAACTTTAACCATACGGACCTTTGTTGGCAAGGTGATGTCTCTGCTTTTTAAGATGCTGTCTAGGTTTGCCATTGCTTTCCTCCCGTTGACAGTTTACTTAACACCAACTTGCATTGAAAATTATTCTGGAAATAAATTGCTGCTTTTAATTTTTCCCTTCCCCTCCACAATTTAAGTGAAATAAGGGGTGAAGCAGGTGACCCGCATTTAGTTTCCAAGTGCAACCACAGCTTGCAAGGTTTTGTTCATTAATTCAGCAAAGGAACATTTCCACTGTATTTTAAATGGTTTTTCCTCCTTACTAGCTGCCTGCAGTGCCTTCCAGTTCCTGATCTGACGAGTGATCCATAAACAAGTGCCTAATGTCTGTGGGGGCTTTCAGCTGTTCAATTAGAAATGGGAAATTCAGCGTGCTGTTTTATTGTATAATGACAGCAGTCAACTTTGGCTTGGCGCTTGGTCTCAAATGCTGATTCCACCTCCACCCCCAGATGCTTGCAGGCTTCAAAACAATGCAGTGAGGGCCTGGGAAAGGCATCAGGATTGCTCTGGCACAAGGCTTCCTGCAGATTATCTCCCAGGGCACTGGAGTTCCTATTTCACGAGGCTGCAGTGGCCAAATGGTGACAAGGCAGAGGTCGCGCCTGCATCATTATCACTCCCATCACCATAAAGGGCAGCAAGCAGTCTTGTCAAAACATTTGTAAATTGAGAGAAGTTATTAACCTCTCCGGGGGCTTGTTGCTGAACTGCTCGCAAACAACAGCTGAATGTAGCACACCTGGTGTGGAAGCATCATTAGGCCAGGATCCACAACAGAAGAAGCCGCTTAGCATGGGGGATGGAGGGGGAGACAGAGACATAGAGAAGATTTGCTTGGTGGGTGATATGTCAGAGGCCTGATTGGTAGCACCAGTTTATATCACCACTTCCCTAATAACTGCATCTTTCCCCTCAGCCAACGTGTCCTTTGGTCACATCACAGGAGGTCCATAGACAACGGCAACAGCTGGGGAGGCAGCAGCACAACCTCCCCAAGGCTTGGTGGTTGGGGGGGCACCTCAGCAGGGGTTTGCTTTATTTAAAAAGGCCCATGTCTACTGAAACCAGGAAGGGAGCACACCCCAAAACCTAGCTCTTCAATCTCCTGAAGAAAAAGATAGAAAAGATACTTCTTTAAATGTTACTTTCAAAGTATATTTTAATTAACATTTTTAAACATATTAACAGATCCCATTCTTGACAATAACAAACTGCTTTATGCTAAATAATAATTATATGATGGGGGGAGGGATTTGAGCCTCTGATAATTGCTGATACCAGATAGGGAAGGCTGTGTAGAGTTACAAAACCAATAAATTAATGAATATCAGACTCTAGCTAATATTTGGGATATTGAAGGGGGAAATGCAGGCTTCAGCAGTTCTCCTGAACTGTTCCAAAATAAATTCCTGTGTTTAGCCTAGGCAAAGTAGCCTAGGTATCTACACATCAAAGGAGGTACTCAGGTCTCTGCAAAACACAGGCTGCCAAGGTGATGGAGAGGGGAGGAAAGTGTTTTGCAGGAGACTTAGGTTTTGGGCAAAAGGTGTGCTGGGAAGGAGAACAACACCAAAACTCCATGACTGACTGCTGTTTTGGACCCAAGCTTGCAGAAGCTATGGGAGGGGCAATGAGAGACACTCTTGGAGTATAATGTTCTGCACCCCCTCCATTGCAGACTTCCAGGTGTATATGTGGGTTGGTTGGTTGGTTGGTTGGTTGGTTGGTTGGTTAGTTGGTTGAATGAATGAATGAATGAATCTTTATTGCTAAAAGCTATAAGCTATCACAATTGGTCACAATGCGTAGGATACAAATAACTGATTTACAACTCAACAACAACAACAACAACAAAGTAAAGCAAACATACAAAAATGCAGAAATCATTGTGCAGAGAGGCGGAGTCCCCCAAACCCTAGGCGGCCCCTGTGTGGAATAACGACTCAAGACAATGTGCTATGGGATTAAAAATTGGCCACAACTTTATTATGTTTCAGATGTGGGTAGGCCTTGGCCCAGGCATTGGGCATTTATCCCTCCCAGTCCCCCACCGGGGATCTGAGGAACATCAGGGGAACATGCAGGAGAATTCCTTTCTGGCCCTTCAACAATGACCTTGACGTAGCAGCGCCCGCGTACCTGTGGAGAAAAGGTTAACCTGCAGAAAAAGTCTTAACTGAGGGTGGATAGGGTGGGAGAAGCTCTTATCTCCCAGGTAAGATCCTCCCCTATTGTGTGGGCAGGGTGTCCCTCCCCCTACCTGGCCTGATCACCTTGGCAATGCCTCCACAGGTGGGATTGGGCAACTGGCTGAGGTAGGCGGAGACCTCCAGGTATCCCACCTGGGAAGGCGAAGCCAAGCCTGTGCTAATGGTGCCGCATAGGGTCCAGGGGGCTGCATGCGACCATGCAAAGGGCGCTCCCCCATTTAATGTGGGAAATGGTCACTCTTGCATAAGTTAAGCACTCCACGTTTCACACTCCCCTTTATGATACTTGTCTTGGCGCCTAGCTCTCAACTTACTTGCACCAAGGCAAATTTTGCAACCCGTGCAGTAGTAAATACATTATTGCCAGCCAGCAAAATAGAGATTTACTCAAGGTGAGTTCTGTTGGAAAGAGAGCAAAGGATGTAATTGAGGAATTTTTGTCTATGTGATGTATATAAAAGGCATCGTAACAAATAGTGTTGAATGTCCTCTATGTCTCCTGACTCACAGATGCAAAGTCTTTGGTGCACAGGGGTGTTATTGACTCTTCCCATTAGATATGTGGAGGGCATACACTGAAGACGCAAAGCTGTAAATGCTTTTCTAAGTGGTGTATATATGGGTTAATAAACCATATTTCTTAAAGGCACTCGCCTCCACTGTGCCTCAATCTTTCCAGTGGAAACACAACCCCTCCGTAAGTGACTGGAACCCCTGGAATCTCATGTAGAGATAGGGGTGGCATGGAACAATACTTTCTCATAGCACCGTAAAAGGATTATAGTCAACCCTTTCCCCTTCTTTACTGTTCCAACCTTCCTTAAACCTCCAATCTTGTTCAAATTTGTCTCTCTTCTGTTTCCTATTTTTAGACCAGTTTATTTCTAAATGCGCATCTTAGCTGGATGATGTCAAGCGATGGAACTCAGCGGAAAGTGGAAGATTGTTGCAGGATGTGTGTGTTCCTATTTGGGAAGCAGCAAAACAGCAAAGGTGTGCATCCTTGAGATATCCACCTGCATCCCACTGCTGGATAATCATCACCACAACATCCTTAGGCCTCACAATTGTGGGGGCACCTCATCAATTATTTGTTTGCTTGTTTAGTATTAAAAATAATAAACTGTCACCTGTACGGAGACCATGGAGGTTGTTTTATTAGATAGGGCTGGTGCCATAACCATAAGGGGATCCCAAAAACTTTACAATATTTCTGTGCCATTTTTCCGGAGGGCATCGCAACAGTGTACATGAAAATACTGAAGCAACAAAGATGGGTTAACCCTATATAATAAAGCAGCCGAGACAAACCACAAGGAGAGAAACAAGAACTCTCCTCCCCTCAGGGCAAGATGGTCCGCAGGTAGCCTTATGGTTCTAGCTGGGGTAGAGGGAGGCCACTACAGCACATTTGACACATTCAAGGCCAGCCTGGCCCTGTTGCCACACCACTTGTGAACTTGAACTACTTGTAGCCAGATACTTAAATTCAGACCACACCTTCAGAGAGATTGGATACTGAAGGTAATGGGGCCCTTTATATAGCAGGCGGGGCCCATTACTTACATCATAGGAGCCTACACAACACAAAACACTGTTGCTGTATGTAGGTTTTATTTTATTTGTTTTTTATCTTATATTTTGGAAATGTGCATCCAGGGTTTTTTCCCCCTTTAAATTGGGGGAGGGGGCGGCAAGAGAGGGGGGCCCTAAACTATAGCTTGTTTAGCTTATACATAAATCCGGCACTGATAACATTAGTGCACATTAGCACAGACTGTTTCTCAGGTGCACAAGGAAGACCAGCCGTTGCCCATTCCAGCATTTCAGAGCCTGAGCCTTTTCTCTCCTGCTGTTGCTAGCGTCCCCAATATGCTAAATGCCCTTTATTTGAGGAAATTGATCTGTGTGTGTTGGCGGTGGGGAGGGAGGGAGCTTTGTGCCAAGGTCCTGGGTGATGATGTCCCTGTGAACCGTCTGGGAAAGTGCAGTTCATTAGAGGCCTTGCTTGTCCTGAGCTGACCTGCCCAACTCTTGCAGAAGGTCGGCTGGCCTGCTGTTATCCAGTGGTCCAGCATTGTCTCCAGGGACTCATTAGCCTGAGCAGATGCACTTTGGGTCATTGTGTCTGGTGAGGTAGAAAAACAAAGATGCACTGTTTCAAGCTCCCTGAAAACACAAGGTCTACGTGGCCACAGAAACATACCCCTGCCGTATTGCTTAGGCTGTGCTGTGCACAAAACTTCCTATCTAAATCCACCTTGTAAGCAGGTGCCAGAAAATTAACTAGATCTGGAAAAAGATAAGATCAGAGAACTGCATCTCAGACTCCAATCAAGCTAGAACTTTAAAGCCTCTTCATTTTTCTACCTCAAGTGCGGAGGAACAAACCCAGTGGAACTGGTCACATGTCACAGTTAATAATCCTAATTGATCCTAAGAGACTTTTTTGCTCCTTCCTGCTTGCACTGAGTGGAAACAAACCACAATCCCTGAGCTCTCATTATGTCCGCACCAGAGGTGATGGTCTGTTTTGCTCCAACACACTGTGATCAGTAAGCCAAGAACAGCTCCAGCCGCAAATCATGTATTGTTAGATCTGAAACAAGCCATGATCTCTGGCTGTGTTGTAACACAAAGCCTGGATTCATGGTTTGTTTCATCCCAGCCAAGGCTGCCATCTTCAATAAAATATTTGGGGTGACCAGGTAAGCTCCATCTCTCATAATCTATCACATAATATGGCACACACGCACCATTTGAATGGCAATGCCCATCAACTGGGGGGGGGGTGGAGCGGCCCCCTCAAATATTTTATTGGGGAGGCCGAAGGAACCTCAGCCCTTAAGAGTTGGCTCCTATCATCCCAGCATAAGTGGGGAGGTGTGGAAGAGTGCCCATAGACACAATCATATTAACCATAGTTTACCATGATGTGCAAACTGGGATGGTGTATATGTATTGTTGCACAACACCCCAATCTACAAGTGGTGTGAGGAGAGGTTCCAGGGGTTCCAGGCACTTATTCAGGGTTTGGTTTCCTTGGAATGAGGGACAGCAGAGACTGTATATACACATACCTACAATCTGAGCCTATGATGGAGGAGCTTACAGCATCAACACCCCAGAAAATCTTCCATCTCTCATAGCCCCAGCGTTGGCATCAGGAAGAAATCAAGCATGGCTCTCACTCTCTGGTTTCTGCCTGCTTCTAGCCCAGCTCTCACACACTGGATTTTGTCTTTCTCACTACCAGGTAAGGCCATTTGCCCTCTAGCACAGAGCACCATCTTTTATCAGACTAATAAGCATACTTAGGTGGTAATTATGGTAGGGTTGCCATATTTCAAAAGTTGTTGAGCTTTTGAAGTTTTCCAGTCGACATTTTCCACATGGGGTGCCATACGCTCGGCTTTTGCTTGGCTAACTCAACAATGGAATTCTCCATTAGATTTTAACCCTTGCTAGACCCCCAGAATTACAAGGAACTCTGGCATCATAGAATTGTAGACTTGGAAGAGACCGCGAGGGCCATCTCATTCAACCCCCTGCAATGCAGGAATCTTTTGCCCAACATCATGCAAGCTAACCGCCCCTCGCCCCTCAGTGTAATATATTATTTGATACATCCTATGGCTGCACATTCATTGTACCCAGTGAGTTACTTGCCAGTCAACAAACTGATCGATCCTAAGCTGTAGTCGCGTCCTCACACGTAGTCACAAGAAAGGAAAATAATTCTCTTCACAATTTCAGGTCCTAAACTGGTTTGAATGTCAAGTAAGATCAGGAGAAGTACATTGAGTGATACAGAAGGAGGCTGAACTATCCAGGTAAGCACTGACTGATAAGAATTCCTTACTGATGAGGATTTCATGAGGAAATCTGCCACTTTATTGACATAGTTCAGGTGTGAGGAACCTTTGGTCTTCTAGCTATTGCCCAACAGCAAGGCCCACAAGCACCAGAAAGCCTAGCCAATGGCCAGGGATGACAGGAGTTGTTCAGCAACATCTGGAAGGCCAAACCTTCCCCACACCTGACGTACCTCAAAATGATACCTCAGATTGTTAGGAGGGTGGGATCCACACCTTGATTTGCATCTAGACATGCCAACTATTTGTTGGCACAAATGGGGGCAGGGGCAGGAATTGTTTCTGTGGCTACAGTTTGCATTCTCTGAAGTAGACCCACTTCATTTTCAATGTGGCGTTTTTGGAATTAGGCTGAGCTAAACGCAGCCTCTTCTTGTTCAGATGATCCACGAGAAGTGCTCAAGCTGACAATTTCATTTAAATTCCCAGTCTTCCGGCCAGCTAGTAATTGCATCTTGGAGAAAGATCAACTCCGCTAGGACGCTTGCTCTGATGGTCTGATTTCCCTTCATTAAAATGTATGCTCACTTCCCTCCTCAGCGGACTTCCTCCAATAATTAAATTTCCTTGCTTATTGTGTGCGTGTTTACTGTCAAGAGTAGCTGGGTTTTCATTCTAAAGTACTCTGTTTTGGTTGCAACTTTTCTGCCGTGGTCAATATTCTGATCTGTTTTGGAAGGGATGTCTACTTTGGAGCAATTGCAAATCCCCCCCCCCCTCTAGGGTTGTACAACAGCCAGGATGGCAGATGTAACCAATATAACAAGCCCAAAAAGTTGAGCAGTAGCAGATGGGCACAGAGGATGTAATTAAGGTAAGGAACGTACCACCCCGGATAAGATACTGGAGAATTTAGCACATAAGAAAGGGAAGAAGTCTGTGTCGACCTGCGAACAGGTTGGGAGGTGGAGATTTGGTGTATGCAAAAGAAGACAGCGCATATCTTAATAAGCAAAAGCAAAGCAAAAAAAAAAACAAAAAACAAAAACCAACCACACAGCAATTTTTCCAAGAGTAAAAAAACTTAGTCAAACTGGGGCTTCAAGTTTGCAGTGCATTTTCGTTTTCAAAATCTTTGCACCGAAGTTCATATAGTTTCATGAATATATTGCATGAAATAGTTTTTTTTATTTATTTATTTATTTATTTATTTATTTATTTATTTATTTATTTAAAAAATACCCAGATAAAATCAACAGAACAAGAATGTGTGACAAAACTACATGTCTGGATAGGCTCATCCGAACAAGTAAGTTTTCATTAGATGTCGAAAACAGTGTGGCAGAGGTGCCTCGCTGATGTTACTGGGAAGGAAATTCAAGAGCATGGGGGCCGCTGTGCAAAAAGAGAAATCCTTCGCAGATGCAGAAGGAAGATTATATGGCACTTGTAAAAGTGCAAGTTCCAGAGATCAAAGCCATCAAGTGGGTACGGACGAGGTAAAAGCATCTCTCAAATAAAACTGGTCCCAAGCTGTTGAGTTTTATATTGACTAAAAGCTACACCATGACCTTCGGCTACAGTCTTAGGCGGCAAAGGCTGAGTGCTGTTTTGAATTCGGATTAGCTTGGAAATAAGTCCAGTCATTTCCTAATTATAATTATTATTACATTGGTTAATGGCTCAGCTTATTTCCAGGCTAATCCAAGGTAAGCCATGGAGGGATTTGAAGCAATGTGAATAGCTATAGTTTCCCGAAGTTGTGAATAATCAGAGGCTGGCATGTGAATAATGTGGATTGGGCAGGAGGACAGACAATAGCAGGAGTGGTAGAATCCAATCTCTACTAGTGATGGGTGACTCTGCCAATTCTGGTTTCTCTCAGTTTCTCAATTTCCCAGTCTTCAATTAAGCTCTCCACATTTCTGCATCAGTGTGTGGTGGGCTTTTCTTCTTCTTCTTCTTTTACGTTCTCCTAAAAAATCATCAGCATTTTAGTGGGGATTGCTCCTAATTTGCACATTTTTAAAATGTAACTTCGCCATGTGTACACATTGCTGCAAAGCAATGTTCTGCTATATCAGGCATATTTTCACGCATCTATGCATTGTCTTGCACACTTAACCCTTGCATATGCATTTTTCTTCACATTGCTTAGCTGGAGAAGTGCATTGCAAAATTCAGAGAAGCGTGAATATAAAGAATGGCTAGGTTTTGGTTCGCATGTGGTTGTTGTTGTTTAGTCGTGTCCAACTCTTCGTGACCCCATGGACCAGAGCACTCCAGGCACTCCTGTCTTCCACTGCCTCCCGCAATTTGGTCAAACTCATGTTGGTAGCTTTGAGAACACTGTCCAACCATCTCGTCCTCCTCTGTCATCCACTTCTCCTTGTGCCCTCCATATTTCCCAACATCAGGGTCTTTTCCATGAGGTGGCCAAAGTACTGGAGCCTCAGCTTCAGGATCTGTCCTTCCAGTGAGCACTCAGGGCTGATTTCCTTAAGAATGGATAGGTTTGATCTTCTTGCAGTCCAGGGAACTCTCAAGAGTCTCCTCCAGCACCATAATTCTAAAGCATCAATTCTTCGGTGATCAGCCTTCTTTATGGTCCAGCTCTCACTTCCATACATCACTACTGGGAAAACCATAGCTTTAACTATATGGACCTTTGTCGGCAAGGTGATGTCTCTGCTTTTTAAGATGCTGTCTAGGTTTGTCATTGCTTTTATCCCAAGAAGCAGGTGTCTTTTAATTTCGTGACTGCTGTCACCATCTGCAGTGATCATGGAGACCAAGAAAGTAAAATCTCACTGCCTTTGTTTCTTCCCCTTCTGTTTGCCAGGATGTGATGGGACCAGCGTGCAAATGAGGTGAGTTGGCTTTTAAATGCGAACTTGCTCTGTTTTCTCCCTCCGTCCCTAACGGTCACTGCCATTTGGTAACCCCTGACATGCCACCAAATGGAGGGATCCAAATGTTCACCGTAGATCAAATTTTCAAAAAGCAATCCTTATGAGAGCCCATCAACATTTCGGTGTAAATGCCTCCTAATATGCATTGCGATGGCTCAGCTGGCAGTGTATTTGGACTGCAAAATGGATATTATTTATGCAATTTGCACTAACAGCAGCTGGATTGGGTAGCAATTATACCCAGGCTCTCTTATTTCCTACAAATGTAATTCTCAGTCCTGGTTGCTCCCATGCTTTTGGAAACCTTAAATGCTAGGCTCTGAACAAGCAAAAGTGGTAGCCAAATACATGGAAATGCTACCACCCAGCCATCCATGCTCTCCAAGGTATAATCATGCATGCTTTTAACTCAGTCCTAAGTGTTTACGTCTCCCCATGCTGCAGAATCAGTTCCTCTGCCACAAACCATGAAAACAATTGGTTTAGACCCAGAGGCATTTGGACTGTGAATTGTGGCAGTTGCGGATTTTTGCCTCAAGTTTATTTTGAGTCTTTTCCAGAAAACTGGAAGGCTGAGTGTTCGTGGTTCTACCTCGGGACCCATTATGAACTAGGCAGCTTTATACAAGTGTGTCATTTCCGAAAGCCAGGATTGCTTTCTGGCTCCTATCCTCGTGATCACAGGTGTTTGAATATTACTATTCCTCACTGTTCACAGCTGCGATCCCCTCAGCGGCACGACTGGGCTGCCACCCTCGGGCTCCATGTCTGTGCTGCAACATTATACTGTCAGGTCCATTTCCCAGCTCTCTGCATATCCTTGAACAAAACACAATCTTTCAGTTTGTTGTAGGGTTTCATCATTGCTCATTGTAATAACCTCCCTAGCCATTGATGGGCAACAAATCTCTTATGCATCTTCTTCCTCTCCACCACTGGACATTATAGGAGAAAGGTTTATTAGACAGGATAGCTAAAGACAGGCATAGGCAAACTCGGCCCTCTAGATGTTTTGGGACTACAACTCCCATCATCCCTAGCTAACAGGACCAATGGTCAGGGATGATGGGAATTGTAGTCCCAAAAGCATCTGAAGGGCCAAGTTTGCCTATGCCTGGCTAAAGAGAAACTCCATTCATGGAAACAATGCTATTCTGAGTGACAAGCACTGGAAACAAACATGGCTGTTTCCTTCAACCGCTTGCATGTGGTCTTCCCAGAGGAGGCATCTCACCAGGAATGGAATTCAGGGGGGCTGGTAGGCCAGCCCATCTATAAATTTTTATCTTGGGGGCTCCACATTATTAGAAAATGTGAGTTTTCTAAAAATAATAATAATAATAATCTTTGGGGGTTTTCTAAATTTTTTAACAATCCTTTTCTTAGACAGGAATAGCACGCCCACCATGACTGATTGGTTGGTAACCTCATGGCTGGAGTCATGTAATGTGCTCTATGCGAGGCTTGCCTTGAAACTGGTCTGGAAGCTGCAGCTGTTTTTACAGGCCTCCATGGGGGACGTTTTCACTTGGCGCATCTCTCTGGGGAGAGCATTCCACAAATGGGGAGCTATTACAGAGAAGGCCTGTTCTCGTGTTGCCACCCTCTAGACCTCAGGTGGAGGAGGCACACGAAGAAGGGCCTCAGACGAGGGCCTCAGACAATTAAAAATTTCGTTGATAGAGGAAGGCCTTCAGTAGTTACTGAAAAGACAACTGGGTGCCATGACACTAGAGGCCCGATTCCTATATTGTGCTGAATGGACCTCCTGACAAGACAGGTCTCCTCAGGAGGCTCCCCAAGCAGCTTGGGCAACAGGAGTTCGCCCTGGTGCCACGGACCTGTTTACTGCTTTTACGCAAAGTTCAGGATTCAGTTGTCAAGGCCGTTCCACATCTAACATTCTGCAGCAAAGTCTGTTCCCCCAAACAAGCAAAAGAGCCAGATGGAAACAAGTCGGGTCAAAGGGAATACGCGATGAAAAAGGGGGAAGCAAATAAGAGTTACGAAGCAAGGCTCCAAAGACTGCTTCTGACTTCTTTGCTGCGCTACCCGAGGGAAAATAAAAATAAAAATAAAAATCATCACGGCAGCACATTACTGGCGTTTCATGAATGTGGGATGGGAGAAACAAAACAGCCTTCATGAAAGGGAAACTCCTTAACAAACAAGAGCAGGCTCAGAGGATGACACATCCACCTCACGCACTGCGGGGGACTCTGAGGGGAAACTGGGACGAGGAAGCTCTTAGAATGCTGAAAGGTACCCGGGTCCTCCCCTCCTGCAGCATCCAGGCAGACATATTGCATATCACAGAACAGCCTTAGGGGGGGAGCCTTTGAACAATCTGGCATGATAGAATCCTGCTTGCAACAGGAGAGAGGTTGTCTTTTAACGCGTCTTCCTCTTGACGGCTCCGTGCTGGTAGCAAAGTATGTCAGGTTTGTGCTGCTTACTATGGGGAGGGGAGGCTGTTGGGGGGAGGGAGCCATCTGGGATGCTCTTTCATAGCATGCCCATTGCTTTTCGGAGGCTGGGGCTCAGTCTTTCCCATTTCCCAATTTTAAGCTGGAAAATCGACGGGATGCTTGTTTCTGGGACACTCCCATGTTAATTTTATTATTACAGTGGTACCTCAGGTTAAGAACTTAATTTGTCCTGGAGGTCCGTTCTTAACCTGAAACTGTTCTTAACCTGAGGTACCACTTTAGCTATGGCACCTCACGTGATTTCTGTTCTCATCCTGAAGCAAAGTTCTTAACCTGAGGTAATATTTATGGGTTAGCAGAGTCTGTAACCTGAAGCATCTGTAACCTGAAGCATCTGTAACCCGAGGTACCACTGTAATTAAATTTCTTTACTGCCCTTCATAGAAGGATCACAGGCCGGTTTGCAATATAGAAACACAAAGATACATAACATAGTAACAAACAAAAACAACACCCCCACCCCAGCTTAAAAAGCCATAGATGGCTTAATTAGCCTAAGGCCTGGGAGAAGAGCACTTTCTGACCATAGGAGGAACTTATTGGATCAGGCCAATGGCCCATCTTGTCCAGCATCCTGTTCTCACAATGGCCACCCAGATGCCTATGGGAAACCCTCAAGACCACATAACACCGGTCTTGAAAGACCTACACTGGCTCCCAGTACATTTCTGAGCACAATTCAAAGTATTGGTGCTGACTTTAAAGCCCTAAACGGCCTCGGCCCAGTATACCTGAAGGAGCATGTCCACCCCCATTGTTCTGCCCGGACACTGAGATCCAGTGCCGAGGGCCTTTGGCGATTCCCTCACTGTGAGAAGTGAAGTTACAGGGAACCAGGCAGAGGGCCTTTTCAGTAGTGGCACCCACCCTGTGGAACACCCTCCCACCAGATGTCAAAGAGAACAACAACTACCAGATTTTTAAAGACATTTGAAGGCAGCCCTGTTTAAGGAAGTTTTTAATGACTGATGTTTTAATGTATTTTTAATATTTTATTGGAAGCCGCCCAGAGTGGCTGGGGAAACCCAGCCAGGTGGGCAGGGTATAAATAATAAATTGTTGTTGTTGTTGCACAAGAGCACTCTGCCCTTCTGTGGTTTCCAGCAACTGGCGTTCAGAAGCATTGCAGCCTAAGACAGTGGAAGCAGAGCTTAGTCATTGTGGCTAGTAGCCATCAGTAGCCCCTTCCTCAATGAATTTACCGTGTTTTTCGCTCTATAGGACGCACCAGACCATAAGACACACCTAGTTTTTGGAGGAGGAAAACAAGAAAAAAAAATATTCTGAATCCCAGAAGCCAGAACAGCAAGAGGGATTGCTGCTTTCGCTGCCCAGCGATCCCTCTTACTGTTCCGGCTTCTGGGATAGCTGCGCAACCTGCATTTGCTCCATAGGATGCACACGCATTTCCCCTTACTTTTTAGGAGGGAAAAAGTGAGTCTTATAGAGCAAAAAATACGGTATCTAATCCTCTTTTAAATCCATCTAGGTTAGTGGCCATCGCTGCCTATTGCAGAAGCAAGTCCCATAGTTTAACTATGCACTGTGCAAAGAAGCACTTTCTTTTATCGTTTCTCCCACCTTACTGCCCAGTTCAGAAGGAAGGAAGTGATGGTACCATTAGCACGGGGCCCTTCCTTTTGTTTCTGTGTCTCTAAAAGGGAAGAATGCAGCAATGCTAGAGAACGCCGTTTCCCTTCTTAAACCAACAGGGAATGACAAGTTGATTCCTGAAGTTCGATCCAATATCATTCTTCTGTTTTACCTTCAGCATAACTGGAACCCTCAAGAGAGAGTCACTGGAAACAAGGCAAAATCAATTGGTGACCGGCAAGATTATGATGCTAACTATGCACCAGGGATACTGCCTTCTGTCAGAGGATAAAACGTATTTATACAGAAGTTTTAATGCTCAGCTAATGGGAGCGTGTCCACTGCCAACGAGTTTGCCTTCTTCTGAATTTGCTTCCTTTTGGAAGAGACTGAGGTAGCTTTCTATTTAAAATGTTAAATGGATTTAATTTACCCTCAGATATCAGGGATACAGATTGCAAAGAACTTATTCTTCATCACCCTAGGAAATATAAATCTATATTACATTGCATTAAAATGAAATTGCTAACATCAGAAGAAGTGCAATGCCACACATACCTACTCAGAAGTAAGCTCCACTGAATTCAACGGGACTTACTACCAGGTAAGCCTGAATTGGGGGACGCGGGTGGCGCTGTGGGTAAATCCTCAGCGCCTAGGGCTTGCCGATCGCATGGTTGGCGATTCGAATCCCCGCGGCGGGGTGAGCTCCCATCTGCGGTCCCAGCTCCTGCCCACCTAGCAGTTCAAAAGCACCCCTAAAGTGCAAGTAGATAAATAGGTACCGCTTTCTAGCGGGAAGGTAAACAGCGTTTCCGTGTGCTGCGCTGGTGCTGGCTCACCAGAGCAGCTTCGTCACGCTGGCCACGTGACCCGGAAGTGTCTCCAGACAGCGCTGGCCCCCGGCCTCTTAAGTGAGATGGGCGCACAACCCTAGAGTCGGACACGACTGGCCCGTACGGGCAGGGGTACCTTTACCTTTTTAAGCCTGAATTGGGAGGAATGATAGCATCAGAAACATATGAGAACCATGTTTGTAAAGTGTATATTGCTTTTCTTTTAAAAAAGAGAGAAAAGATTCTTATCTCTTAAATAATATAACCCATAGCCATAGTACAATGTCTGGTTTCAGAGAATTACAGGCAGCACTGCAGTTTATATGCCTTTTATTTCTAGCTGCTTCTTTAGACAGTAGCAAATGTTGTTTTGAAAGAAAAGTTGCAAGACGGGCTTTTTACTCCTCACTGCGTATAAAGACCAAATGTATTCACTGTTCCAAAGCAGAAAAGAAAAGCTGGGGGGGGGGGGAGAGAACAAAAACACATTTATTCTTTTCAGAGTCTTAAAGAAAAGTAAACAAACTGGCAAATTGCTTTGCAAAAATGATCAAATTGTTTCCCCAGATCTGATAAAAAATTATTCCATTTCCCCATATTCCCTTGTACAATAGCTTTGTAGCAGGGGTAAAACATGGCAGGTGTTCTTTTCTTCCTTACAATATCTCTGTCATTGGAATTATTACTATTGCTCGACATACATTCCAACAATAACATGAGTGGGCACATGAAATTGTTGCTAGCATAACTTTTTTTCAGGAGATTTTCCCACCCCCCTCTCAGTTTTGGCTGTTTCCTCAAAGTTCCCAACTTAACATGATGACGTTTTATGCAAGGACCTCAGAATAGTGCTGATGGCTGTCATCCCATTTGATCCTTACAACGGTCCTCTGAAATGGGTTAGTTGAAAGAGAGGCCCCACCCGCATACACTTAGAACAGTGTCATGCCCCTTTAAACAATCATGGCTTTCCTCCAAAGAATCCTGGGAACTGTGGTTTGCTAAGGATGCTGGGAGTTGTCATGAGACCCCTGTTCCCCTCACAGAGCTACAATCCCCAGAGTGGTTTAAACAATCAATTCACCTTCCCCGGGGACTCTGGGAACTGTAGCTCTGGAAGGGGGTTGGTAGTGAAGTTATTAATGTTGTACATATGGAAGCAATAAAAAGAATAAAAACAGACTCTTCTTGAAATAAAAATTGACCAGTCCAAAAATATGGTTCCATTTTTTTCCTAACAGAACTTGTTTCAAAACAATAACATTACATCAAAATAGTTGCACAGAATCTTGTGCTTGCCCAAGCACAGGCAAAACATCTTAGAAATGTGAAATTGCTTCAAACAGAGCTGAAAGCAGTAGCTCTGTCTCTGTCCCAGCCTCCATTACAGTCCGAGGCTGTGGTCCTCCTGGAGAGAATCATTTGCACACCTTTCTTCTACAGTGCTTGAGAACAAAGGTCAACGCCCACAAAATGGAGATTTGCAACTGAATACCTTTCTCATGTGATCGAAGTTAAACATGTGACAGAGCGGCAGAGATACATTAGCTGCTAATCATTAATCTGTTAGGCACCCAGAAAGCTTTCGTATAGCCCATTGGAATTCTCCAACGTTAGACCTTTAGCAATACACATACAGAGTTATGTTCCATTTCAATGTAGAATTAAACAACTATTCTTAACAGTAGCGGGTCTCCTGAACCATCCTCAGCACCCTTAACAGACTACAGTTCCCAGATTCTTAGGGTGAAGGCATGACTGTTTGAAGTGGTTTGATACTGCTTTGAATGTATCGTGTGGCTGTGGCCCCAGGTCATCAAGGAAGCTTCATGTCTGCAGCAGCAACACTGGTGGAGTTTCAGTGCCTCATGATGTGCTAAATTTAGGCTAAACAAACCAGAGTTAAGCTATAGTGGGAAGTGATGGCATCTTAACTCCTGCTTTGCTTAAGGATTTTGTGTGTGCACAAGCAAATTGTACAATTTGTGTGTTGCATGCAAGGCTTCTTCCTCCATATAATCAGTTAATAAGATGCTATTAGGGTTCCCAGACAAAGATAAGCAAGTGAGTCCCTTTATGGTAATTTCCCAACACCTCGTTGTTGGAGCAGGGAATGAATTGTATTAGAACACGGCCAGTAGTTCTTCCTGATGTACGTGATTTGCAGAAATTTGCTTGATGCCGTTTTGGAATTGATTACCTCCTGCCTACTCGCAACTATGCAGGCTGCACCCAATGTTTATTGGTGTGCTTCACTTACAATGCGGCGCATTATGCGCCTCTTCCCCTCAGTAGGCTTCGTTCATGCACAGTGTGTTTCACTCTTCCAGCCCCCCCCTCTTTGTATTACTGGATGCCAGTTAAAGGGCTTGGAAATAAACTCTGTATTTAATGTGTTAGAAATATGTGTGATAGATTAGATAGATAGATGAGAGAGAGAGAGAGAGAGAGAGAGAGAGAGAGAGAGAGAGAGAGAGAGGATAGATGATAGATGATAGATAAAGATAGATAGATGATAGATAGATAGATGATAGATAGAGATAGATATAGATAGATAGATAGATAGATAGATAGATAGATAGATAATAGATAGATAGATAGATAGATAGATAGATAGATAGATAGATGATAGATAGATGATAGATAGATAGATAGATATAGAAGATAGATGATAGATAGATAGAGATAGATAGATGATGGATAGATAGATGATAGATAGATAGATAGATGATAGATAGATAGATAGATAGATAGATGATAGATAGATAGATAGATGATAGATAGATGATAGATAGATAGATAGATAGATAGATAGATAGATAGATAGACAGATGATAAATAGAGATAAATAGATAGCTATAGATAGATGATGATAGATAGAGGACAGGATATGCATAATGTTATGGATACATATATAGAAGTACTTAAAATCAAAATTGCCGTCTATGCTTAGAGTCAGAATTGCTTGTCCAAAGCAGTGTCCGTAAACAGCAAGAACCTTGCCCTCAGCAATTATGTTCTTTAATAGGAGATTAATAGCTGGCCAGATAAGGAGGAGGAGGAAAACATTCAGCACTGTCTTAATGATTAATAGATCTCTGTTGAACCTACCTTGTGTGCCTGACTCCTCTTTCCTTTGAGGCTTTCGGCTGCCTACTCCAAGGAACGAACCCTAGGAATTTTCCTAACAAATGCATTCTCAGAAATACTGAACAACAGCAGCCAAAAAAGAAGGATGCCCTTATATATAGTTTATCAGCTAAGATCATGGCCACTGGTCCCATCACCTCCTGGCAAGTAGAAGGTGAAGACATGGAGGCAGTGAGAGATTTTACTTTCTTGGGATCCATGATCACTGCAGGTGGTGACAGCAGTCATGAAATTAAAAGATGCCTGCTTCTAGGGATAAAAGCGATGGCAAACCTAGACAGCATCTTAAAAAGCAGAGACATCACCTTGCCAACAAAGGTCCATATAGTTAAAACTATGGTTTTCCCAGTAGTGATGTATGGAAGTGAGAGGTGGACCATAAAGAAGGCTGATTGCCGAAGAATGGATGCTTTTGAATTATGGTGCTGGAGGAGACTCTTGAGAGTCCCATGGACTGCAAGAAGATCAAACCTATCCATTCTGAAGAAAATCAGCCCTGAGTGCTCACTGGAAGGACAGATCCTGAAGCTGAGGCTCCAATACTTTGGCCACCTCATGAGAAGAGAAGACTCCCTGGAAAAGACCCTGATGCTGGGAAAGATTGAGGCACAAGGAGAAGGGGACGAAGCTACAAACATGAGTTTGACCAAACTGCAGGAGGCAGTGGAAGACAGGAGTGCCTGGCGTGCTCTGGTCCATGGGGTCACGAAGACTCAGATACAACTAAACGACTAAACAACAACAACAAAAGGCCCAGCGGCACCCAAGGCTCAGCATGTTAAAATGTTGAGGAGGTGGCATTCAACTACTGTGCAACATTTCAAGCCTGCCTTTCCATCTCACCACAAATTTTTCGCTTCCCTTACTTTGCTGTGATGATAAACCTTGCACAAATGCTTACATGTTGTTTGGGGAAGGGCAGTAGCTCAGTGGCAGAGCATCCAGAACTTTGGGTGAAGAAAGTCCCCCAAGTTCCATCCCCCGACATCTCTGCATAGGAATGGGAGGGACCACTGCCTGAAATACTGGAGACTGCTGCCAGTCAGTGCTGGCAATTCTGGTTTAGTATAAGGCTGCTTCCTGCATTCCTAAGGTGCTGCCCTTGAAATCTGTTCAGAAGCTGCATTCGTTTTCAGCCTGCTCTGCATTGTTCACAGCATCTCGTAGTAAAAAAAAAAGAAAGAAAAGGAAAAAAAAGTTGAAAACTTCATTTGAATACAATTGAAAGCAAAACAAAATCAAAATCCAGACAACATACTAAGAAAATTGCTGCATCAGATGAATGAAGGGTGGTGAATATAGCTACATTTTCACATGGCTTTGAAACTTCATCAGTGTTTGATGCTATAACTATTTCCTGATGTGACTGGCTGCAGGAGCAAATTGAACCTCTCTTAGTCTGCCTATATCGGTTTCCTGTGTGAATCACACTCAGTGAAGGTAAAAAGGTAAAGGACCCCTGACCATTAGGTCCAGTCGCAGACAACTCTGGGGTTGCGGCACTCATCTTGCTTTACTGGCCGAGAGAGCCGACGTTTGTCCACAGACAGTTTTTCCGGGTCATGTGCCAGCATGACTAAGCCGCTTCTTGCGAAACCAGAGCAGCGCACGGAAACGCCATTTACCTTCCTGCTGGAGCGGTACCTATTTGCACTTTGACATGCTTTTAAACTGCTAGGTTGGCAGGAGCTGGGACCAAACAACGGGAGCTCACTCCGTCATGGGGATTCGAACAGCCGACCTTCCAATCGGCAAGCCCAAAAGGCTCAGTGGTTTAGACCACAGTGCCACCTGCGTCCCACTCAGTGAAGGTACTAGCTATTTATTTATGACCATTTCCGTATCCCTTAATATCTATTAAAAAAAACTATAAGTGATGAACAAGTAAAATAATATAAGAGCCTGCTGGATCAGGACAGTGGTTCATTTAAGCCAGCATTTTGGCTAGTTAAACAACCTATGGCCCTTTAAACTGTGTGCATGGGGAGTATTGTTTTGTTTGGTATTATGTTGCGTATTTTTGTGTTTTTCTATTGTAAACTGCCCGGTGATCCTCAGAGGAAGAAGAAGAAGAGTTTGGGTTTGATATCCCGCTTTATCACTACCCTAAGGAGTCTCAAAGCGGCTAACAATCCTTTCCCTTCCTCCCCCACAACAAACACTCTGTGAGGTGAGTGGGGCTGAGAGACTTCAGAGAAGTGTGACTAGCCCAAGGTCACCTGGCAGCTGCATGTGGAGGAGCGGGGAAGTGAACCAGGTTCACCAGATTACGAGTCCACCCCTCTTAACCACTACACCACACTGGCTCTCAGAGAGGTATGGCAGTATAGGAATTTAATAAATCAACAAATTAAATAGATAATGCTCTCCCAGGGGCCAATCAGGTGCCTACAGGAAACTTGCAAACAGGGTTCGAGCACAAGAGCACTCTCTCCTCCTGTGGTTTCCAGAAACTGGTATTCAGAAGCATTGCTGCCGCCAGCTGTAGAGGAAGAGCATATAGCCATCATGTCTAGTAGCCACTGATAGCCCTCTCCTCCATAAATTTTGTCCAGTTCTCTTTTAAAGCCATCTAGGTTGGTGTACATCACTGCTTCCTTTGGGAGTAAAGTTCCAAAGTTAAACTATGCACCGCATGAAGAAGTGCTACAGTATTAGAACTATACTGTAAAACTATCAGGACAAATTGCTAAAGCACCAGTAAGAGCATTGTAATATGCAAAAAGTCTTAATAGGGAAAGCTGGGGCAGGGGGCAAGGGAAGATGCATCTTTAGAAGACATCTGAAGCAGGTCATTGATGGTGCTTCCTGTATGATGGGAGAAAAAGAATCCCAAAGGACAAAGGACAAAAGCAGATAATGCCCTTTTATGGGTTCCTAACTCCTGACAAATAGGGACGCGGGTGGCGCTGTGCGTTAAACCATAGAACCCAGGGCTTGCCGATCAGAAGGTCGGCGGTTCAAATCCATGCGACGGGGTGAGCTCCCGTTGCTCGGTCCCTGCTCCAGCCAACCTAGCAGTTCGAAAGCACGTCAAAGTGCAAGTAGATAAATAGGTACCGCTCCGGCGGGAAGGTAAACGGTGTTTCCGTGCGCTGCTCTGGTTCGCCAGAAGCGGCTCAGTCATGCTAGCCACATGACCCGGAAGCTGCATGCCGGCTCCCTTGGCCAATAAAGCGAGATGAGCAACGCAACCCCAGAGTCAATCACGACTTGACCTAATGGTCAGGGGTCCCTTTACCTTTAATCTCCTGATGATCTATAATGTGCGGTTCCATTAACAAGAGCACCCCGGATGATCTGAGGTCTATATAGAGGCAGGCAATTTTTCACATGGTTCAAGGCTTTCTATATTAATAGCAAGACCTTCAACATGGTCAAGATGAACCGCCCTTTTTGTTCTGTGAATTGCCCTGAGACCTCGGGGTATAGGGCGATATATAATTTCAGTAAATAAAAATAATGATAATAGTGTCTCAGTGGCTGACTGGCAGCCAGTTATGACCTTTAAAGTCCAATGCTTGTGAGACTATTTCCTGCCATACTGTCAAAGAGAGCCAGAGAGTCATAGCTAATGGACAAAACTAGATGTACGGACAGTGCCGGATTTACGTATAAGCTAAACAAGCTATAGCTTAGAGCCACACTCTCTTGGAGGACCCCAAAAAATTTAAAGGAAAAAAAACCTGGATGTACATTTCCAAAATATAAGATAAAAAACAAATAAAATAAAACCTACTTGCTGCAATAGTGTTTTGCATTGTGTAGGCTCCTATGATGTAAGCCTGCTAGCCTGCTCCCTAAAATGTCACTGGTTTGCTCATTTCTATACAAAGTGGTACCTTGGTTCTCAAACTTAATCCATTCCAGATGTCAGTCCAACAAATACTTTGAAAAAATACATATTTTGTTATGTGCAAATGGCTTTAGATACCTTTTAGGTCCATAATTTACCATATAGCATATATTCAACACAAAAAACAGAGACAATTTGTTGTTGACAAAAGACAGCTGGATATATAAAGGGCCCTATTACCTTCAGTAGCTTAGGGCCTCAATCCGGACCTGTGTATGGAAATATACCAGAGCCCTGCAGAGTTTGGTTTAGCTATCAATGTCTTTTCCCTGGGAACTCTGGGAATTGTTGCCCTCTGTGGGGGATAGGGGTCTCCTAACAGCTCTCAGCACCCTTAACAAACCACATTTCCCAGGGTTCTTTGGGAGAAGCCATGTAAGCTTAAAGTGTTGTGATACTGCTTAAAACCTATAGCATAGGTGGTGGACTTGGTGAGGCCATATTCCAGAATCTGGCAGATCAAAAATTTGAGACCCGCCTGCTGTATACAGATCGCTTTGTTGCATCTTTATGTGATTTGAATACTATGTAATTATGTGATTGGGATATATCATCATATAAGCAGGCAGACAAAGTGGAAGTGAACTGCATGAGTGCTTCCTTTCTCGCTTGAAAGACTGGGGCACAAACTGCAGCTCCCACTCAGCAGTCCAAAGCTAGACACAGGCTTTCACTAGATATCTTAACATCAGTTTCATCTGACTAGCCTTGCTCTCCCCACCCCGCCTCCTTTTTTTGATAGCTTCTTGTTAGATAGCTGGAGTGCTTTGCTTGCCTGACTGGAGAATCTGATAGGGGCTGGGAGAGATAGTGTCTGATTGCATTCAAGATGGTTTCATGAGAATTTAGGGTGGCCGCATGCTGTGCATTACAGAGGGCAGTCCTCTATCCGAAGACATGCTCTGTAATTTACTTAAAAGTTTTGGTAAGTTGCTTAATATTTCAAATACATCTCAAGTGTCGCTTATAATTTATTATTTGTACCCCACCCATCCGGCAGGGTAGCCCTAGCCTCTCTGGGCGGCTTCCAACATATATAAAAACATAGGTAAAGGTAAAGGGACCCCTGACCATTAGGTCCATTCGTGACCGACTCTGGGGTTGCGGTGCTCATCTCGCTTTATTGGCTGAGGGAGCCGGCATACAGCTTCCGGGTCATGTGGCCAGCATGACTAAGCCGCTTCTGGCGAACCAGAGCAGCACACGGAAACACTATTTACCTTCCCGCCGGAGTGGTACCTATTTATCTACTTGCACTTTGACGTGCTTTCAAACTGCTAGGTTGGCAGGAGCAGGGACCAAGCAATGGGAGCTCACCCCATCACGGGGATTCGAACCGCCGACCTTCTGATCAGCAAGTCCTAGGCTCTATGGTTTAACCCACAGCGCCACCCATGTCCCAAGTATAAAAACATACTAAAACATTAAATCTTAAAAGCTTCCCAACATGGGGCTGCCTTCAGATGTCTCCTAAATGTTATATAATTACTCATCTCCTTAACATCTGGTGGGAGGGCATTCCACAGGCTGGGTGCTACTACCAAGAAGGCCCTCTGCTTGAAGGGTCCAAGGCCACTTTAAAGATAGAGAACCATGAGAAATCAGAGCAGCAGGGGGCTTGAAGTGAGCCCCCAGGCATTGGACAGGTCACCTGGTCTCCGGCTTCTCTGCTATGGTGAGATGTATTGCATTTCTCTTTTCAATTATGGCAAATATTTCTAAATTTGCAGTTATACATATACCTCAGTACAGTGGAACCTCTACCTGTGACCATAATCCATTCCGGAGGTGCGTCTGGAGGTCAAAATGGGTCGCTGGGAGAGGCACCGTTCTGTGCATGTGTGAACGGCGGCAAACCTGCCGGTTACTTCCAGGTTTGCCACGGACATTGGGCGAAATGGACACAAGTGGAGGCGGACGTAAGAAGAGGTTTGACTGTATATACAATGGCCTTCCTCATTCTCTTAAAGGAGAAGTTCGATCCCTGCATGGGACAGCTGCATATTCCTGCATTGCAGAGGGGTTGGACTAGATGATCATCAGGGTCCCTTCCAACTCTCATGGGCTGCACTCTAGCCCCAGAAAAGCACTTTTTCAGGGCTAGAGCGTGGTGTGGGTCATGTGATATACCCGAGAGTGCATCCCAGGAGACACGTGTCCCGGTTTCAGATCCGAAAAAGTTGGGCAGTATGGTGTGCTAAATGCATAAATGGAGATGTCATGGCTTGCTTTCCAATTAAAATCACCCCACATTTATGCATAAATATACAGAGAGAAAATAGCGATCTATGCCAGCACAGAGAGATGCTAAATCTAACTCCAAAGAAAGGCATCTTCCCTGATGGATACATCGGGAGATCAAAGTTGTGCTTTATTAGTTGTATAAAAAGTGTCTTTAGTTTGGTGTTGAAAGGGAAAAATTTGCATTTAAATAGAAAGATTAATGACTGCAATACATAGAGCTTATACTGCACAATCCCGCCCTCCCACCCCCCTGAATATAATATACATTGTTTTATATCAGGGACGTCCAACTCCTAATAGACTGCAATCTACTCACATTATAAAAAATCTGTCAGTGATCTACCCATTGTCGTTGGATGGACCAAAGTTGAGCTTTTTTAAGGAAGCCACAGTTGTCCCCCCCCCTTTGGGGGGGAAACTGAGGGGCCAAAGATCTACCAGGATCTACCAGGAAAACCCCCGCGATCTACCAGTAGATCACGATCTACCTGTTGGACATGCCTGTTTTATATAAACCGTACACCTCAAGACACATTGTGGGGGAGAGAAAAGAACAGATAACAGCAATATTTCAAGAATTCTTTTTAATACATTATAATTTTGTTATATGCTTACAATGCCCAGTTGTAAACATGGCATTTCCTGGTCAGGAAATTAAAAACAAAAACAGGAGAGCTTAATAGGCTCAAGGCAAAGGTTGGGGTCATTAGGAGGTGGTGTGTGTCTCTAGTAAAATTTTAGAAAGTTTTGGGCAAAATACATTGAGAAAAACAAGACTCTGACAAGATGTGGTTCAAGAAGGAGGGGATGATTCCAGACAATTTCGTCGAGAAAGCACTGAGAAAGGGCCTTTTCTGCAGTGGCTCCCCATTTGTGGAATATTCTCCCCAGAGAGATTCAGTTGGCGCCTTCATTATACACCTTTGAGTGTTCCTCTTTAACCAGGCCTTTGGCTGATTGACATCTGATGCCCCTTTAAAATGTGTTTTTTGGGGGGTTGCTGGGTTGTCCTTGTTTTTGTTTTGTATTTTCTGTTTTTTTTATATTTTATTTTTATATTGTGAGCTGCCCTGAGACCTACAGGTGTAGGGCAGTATACAAATTAAACAAACAAACAAACAAAACAGGACCTTTGGGGACCCCTGGAGAACCCACTGATTTGATTTTTAATAATCTAGCACCTCCACAATCTTAGGGCCTCATATGTTTTTGTACTATAGCTCCCATCATTCCTTGTCAGCGTGGCCTATGGTCATAGTTGGGATTTGGCCATCTGGAAGAGCGCCTGGGCAAAAATCACTTAACCGTCTGGGGAAACAAACAAATATAGACCCATGTCTATATTTTGGCGAATTTCCTTTAAAATAGCTCAAAAACTTCTCTCTTTTTTTGGAGATTTTACAAAAAGGAAAAAAGAAAAGAAAAGTTCAACAGCTTTGGACTAAACTTCTACTCTTTGAAATATGGCAACCGTAGTATCTCCATTTAAAAGGATCAAGTATACTGGGTAGAGTTCTGGTTGTCTTACCTTAGAAAGGTAGAGTTTTAGAGTTGGCAAAGATTCAAAAAAGGGCAAAATGGTGAAGGGGATGGGACCAAGCTGAGACTGAGCAACGGGAGCTCACCCCGTCGCAGGGATTCAAACCACCAACCTTCTGATCGGCAAGCCCTAGGCTCTGTGGTTTAGACCACAGCGCCACCCACATCCCTTCAACAAGTATCACAGAGCAATTTAATAGATCAGATACAGGCCACCATAACAGCAGCAACAACAACAGCAGCAGCAACAACAAAGCATTTCACTCCAAACTGAAAATAAATCACAGCAGTGGTTAAATGCACAGCTTTAAATGAAAGACAAGTGGAATCATTCAATTAAAAGCAGATCTGAACAGCCAGATCTTTAAAACCCACTTGAAAGCAGTCAGCAAAGTGGCCAAAAGCATCTTCTGTGGAAGCAGGTTTTCCAGTGATGAGGTCAACACTGCATATCGTCCGAGTGAAAACCAGAAAACAAAGGTTTTTAAGAGGTGCTTTTTGACATGAACATGCAAAGTAGGTAAGCTTTGGCTCACTTCTGTGGCTATTAATGCAACACAGCACCCCTTGGTTGGATTTCCCTTCTGAGCAATTGTCTAGGAGTCATGGTTTGGAAGGGAGAAAGAGGCGGATGTAGAAACAAATGCAAATTTCGCCATTTTATTGTCAGCTGATTTCTAGACACACCCACACATCTCTCTATCCTCCATCCACACAAAGAGAAGGCGTTTCCAGAGTTGAAGGACACATTTCAGCCAGGACAAACACTCAAGGAATGGCCATGCAGGACTGGTGAGGGGCATGGCCTGAAGAGAAGGGTTGTGACTGGGTAGTGTTGGGTTTCTATTCCTCTCACTGTGCAGATATTGTGTAGGATTGGTTCATCACATGTCTGTGTTATGCAGTCCAGCACCGACTGTTGGAATCACGGGAGCGGATGTCTACTGTACTCTGTTTCCGTTTGTTTTTGCTTTCACTTCTGACTTCTCTCTGAGGAAGACGAAAGGAGACATGTTTTCTTTTGTTCTGCCTTTAGCTTAATAAAGTAGCTTAGTGCTTGCAACCCCAGCCTAGCTGTGATGGCCTGGGAATCTGATTCAGAGGCTGATCCGGAGGAATCCCAGCCTTCACAGGAGTCCCCTCCTCCAGGGCCGGCTGAGCCAGGGCAGGGGCTTGAGCCTGAAGGGCCCTCACCTGTGCCGGATCCTCAGGAGCAGACACCAGCTGAATCCACTCTGGCTCCAGAGGTGATTGAGGACCCATTGCCTGCAGGTGCACCTCTCCCAGCCCTGTCAGGGGAAGGTGAGGCTGCCTCTGGCTCCAGTAAAATGGGGAGTCACATTTGGACTCTGGGCCTGTTCTCCACCCCTTTTGTAGCAGTTCATGGCTGTCTCTGTACTCAAGAGGGCACTATTATAAATCCACGAAAGGGTGGCTTAAGAAGGATGTTGACAAGTTGGAACATGTGCAGAGGAGGGCAACCAAGATGATCAAGGGTCTGGGAACCAAGCCTTATGAAGAACGGTTGAAGGAGCTGGGTATGTTTAGCCTGCATAAGAGGAGACTGAGAGGAGATACGATTGCCATCTTCAACTATCTCAAGGGCTGTCACATGGAAGAAGAAGAAGAAGAAGAAGAAGAAGAAGAAGAAGAAGAAGAAGAAGAAGAAGAAGAAGAAGAAGAAGAAGAAGAAGAAGAAGAGTAGTAGTAGTAGTAGTAGTAGTAGTAGTAGTAGTTTGGATTTGACATCCCGGTTTATCACTACCCTAAGGAGTCTCAAAGCGGCTAACAATCTCCTTTCCCTTCCTCTGTGAGGTGAGTGAGGCTGAGAGACTTCAAAGAAGTGTGACTAGCCCAAGGTCACCCAGCAGCTGCATGTGGAGGAGCAGGGAATCGAACCCGGTTCACCAGATTACGAGTCTACCGTTCTAAACCACTACACCGCACTGGCTCCAAATACAGGAACCGTCTGTAACCATAGCAAGGTCAGGCAGAGTTCAAGGAGGCAAAACATGGTTAGAACAAGCAACCTAGAATGCAAAATATGGTTAAACAAGATAAATTAGAGTAGCATGACAGGGAGTGAGGGATTGCTCTTCTGCTGACTGTGCTGAAGGTGTCAGGTACAGCCAGCCCTTCAGGGCAACCGAGAGGCTGGAATGAAAGCATCTGCTTCCAGGTCTGCCAGCAAGGCTCTGCCCCCTCAGCTGCCCATGACTGAGCAGTTCAAATTAGGGACTTTGGCAGGCAGTCCCACCTTCCAAGGCAGCCAGCCAGAGGGTCTTTGTTGGCCAGTTGTGCACATGAGTCTTGGCCGCTGGGAAAGGCAGCTGGCCCGCAAGGGGCCACAACCGCCGCCCACCTGGAACAGAGTAAGTGGCCATTTTCTCCAACATCCAGCACCTAAGAAGAGTCTTACTGGATCAGGCCAATGGTCCATCTAGCGTAATATCTGTTCTTCCAGTGGCCAATCAGATGCCTATGGGAAGCAGGACTTGAGTGCCACAGAACCCCCTCCCCCACTCACAATTCCTAGCAACTAGCCTTTAGAGGCAATCAACCCCTGGCAGGGGAGGTAGAGCATAGCCATTGCGACTAGTGGCAACCGATAGCCGTAATTCTCAACACATTTGTCTCATCTTTTTTGAAAGCCATTTGGGTTAGTGACAAGCGCTTATGGGAGCAAATTCCAAAGTTTAGCTATTCACTGTGTGAATAATTTTCTTTTCGGTTTCCCATATGCAGTTTTGGGAACAAAAATAAAATCAAATTAAAATGTGTCATAAACATGTGTTGATAAGGATGAGGGGAATCGCCCCCCCCTCCCCAATTCTCCTACTTAATTGGCTGTTCTTTTCTGTTTTGGTCTTCTGGTTTGCTTGTTAGCTGCGCACCCTTCAATAATTGAATAAATGCAGAGTGTACAGATCATTGTGTGCAAATATATCATTTTATATCATATTATATAATTGGGATAAATCATGCATGCAAATTATACATTAGACAGGCTACAAGAAACAACAAAAGGAAGATGCTGGGAGCCTGAAGGGCCCTGCTCGGCTTCTCTTCACCTGACTTGGGGCGGCGCCTGACAGACTCCATAAAGGAGTGCTTCTGCTGGGCAGAGAGGGCTCCATTTTTGTTTTTTAAATTGCTTTTAGTTTTTATCTATGTCATTTTAAATTGTGATTGATATTAATGCTGTACTCTATGGTTTCTTGCAGTCCGATCGAACTTATCCATTCTGAAGGAAATCAGCCCTGAGTGCTCACTGGAAGGACAGATCCTCAAGCTGAGGCTCCAATACTTTGGCCACCTCATGAGAAGAGAAGACTCCCTGGAAAAGACCCTGATGTTGTGAAAGATGGAGGGCACAAGGAGAAGGGGACGACAGAGGACGAGATGGTTGGACAGTGTTCTCGAAGCTACCGACATGACTTTGACCAAACTGCGGGAGGCAGTACAAGACAGGAGTGCCTGGCGTGCTCTGGTCCATGGAGTCACAAAGAGTCGGACATGACTAAACGTCTAAACAACAACAACAACTCTTAATTTTAGATTTTATGATTTATGTGGAAATTGTTTGCCATTTGGCTGTGTACTTTTTGATGTGTTTTATTTATTGAGTATGACTTTTGTTATGTTGGTAATTATGGAAATCTTTTCATGTTGTAAGACGCCTTGAGCATTGTTTTAACTATGGAAAGGCGGCATGCAAATAAAATGATGAGGATGAAGACTTTAAAAAGTTGGCCGCCATTACCAACACAAAATTTTGCAACTCAGTTTGTCTGTGTAAACAGGCCACCCAAAATGCAAACATCCTAGTAGTGCCAGCACATTTGCAAAGCTAAGCAGGGTCCAATATGGTTTCACATTGGATGAGTGACCATGTGTTGAGATCCCTACATTGCAGGGGTTTGACCCTCAGGGTCCCTTCCAACTCTACAATTCTATGTCACTATGACTTTCAGAGAAGGGATTGAGACTATGGGGTGGGGTGGGGCAGATCGAGAGCTGCCACATGACTCAGTGGTTTGCGGATAAGAGTAAGAAAGTATACTTTGAATGCTGGAGCTAAAGCTATGTATTCATCATCAAAATGGATGAAAGGCAATAGGAAAGTGTACAGAGATGGGCAGCAAGGACAGCAAAATGTATGGAACTGCTTCAAGAGGAAAGAGGGAAGATGCAAATGGAGATGTCATCTTCTCCCCACTCCTAAGTTCACATTGGATCCATAACATTACAGTTTTGAAACATCAGTCATGCAAAAACTACCTGAGCAAGTTTAGGGGTGGGGAACCTGCAGTTCTCCAGATGTTGTTAAACTCCAGCTCCTCTTACCCCAAACAGCATGGTCAAGGGCCAGGGATGATGGAAGTCCTAGTCTGGCAATGCCTGGGTGACCCAGGTTTTCCAGCCCTGCTGTACAGCAGTTAGGGATGAGGTAGGAATTTGATTCAGTTTGCACTGAAAGGCAAATCCACCCAATTCACACTTTCAGAAACAAGACGAGAATGGTAACAGAGCCATTCTTCAAGATTTGCACTGCTCTGAATTTTGCAATGCAGTTCTCCAGTGAGGTGTACAAAAACACTAAGGTAAAGTTGCATAAAGCTCATATATTACAGGGGCCCTTTACCTTTTTTTTTTTTTACTGCAAATAGCAAAGAAAAATGCACAACGGTAGGAAAACCAGCATGCCAAAATGCGTGCATTGGGAGGGATTTGCACTAAAATACTGACGAAGGCATGTTTTGCTTCGTTTAAAAACAAAATCACAAACTGGTGTGGGAAAGTGTAGAATTGAACTTAAGGCTGGAAAAACGAGAAACCGAAATTGACAAATCCACCCATCTCCAGCAGCAAAAAAAGAAAAGGAAATCCAGCTGCCTCTGCTAAATGGGTATAATAAAGACTTCACGGGCCAATAAAAATGTCAATCGGGTAAATAGTTACATTGGACACTGTCTTATAGCAGATCATATTATTTGCCCACCTCCTTCACTATAGCAGCTCTCCAGGGTCTCAATAAGGGACTTTCTCATCATCAGACATTGTCCATGAAATATTTGGATTCGTACACTGCATATGGTAAGCCTGCCTGGTTGGTTAAAACGAGTTAGATTACTGACTGACATGTGTAAGCCTATTGTGGCGCCCTGCACATTCCTTTTTCCGATCTCTGCACAGCCCTTTGTGGCTTCCAGAGTAACCGACCCACCACGATCAAGGATGCCAGGCACAGTGCAAACCTGAATGGAATTTTTCTGAGGGTGCTTAGCCATTCCAGGCATCCTCCGTGGAGCTTTGCATTTTGGCTTCCTGCTATTTCCGGAGTGTGACTCTGGGGTGTGTGCATGTGTGAGGCTGCTAGGCAATTCCCTCTTGACGACCCCACTCTAATTAAGAGGTCTGTCTGGATAAGGGTTTGGATATTGCAAAGGAGCCATCAATTAAACCCTGTGCGTCTTCTGCAGTTGTGCTCAAGGTATCACCGTAGACAGAGTGCTGTCTTGTGTGAACTGAGGGCTTCATTAAGCTGCCACCAGAGTAAAGGGTTAGCAACACTTTTGTTATGAATCATAGAATTGTAAGTTCAAAGGGACACCAAGGGTCATCTAGTCGATGCAGGAGTCTCAGCTAAAGCATCCATGACAGATGGCTGTCCAACCTCTGCTTAAAAACCTCCAAGAAGGAAAGTCCACCACCTTCCACTGGCAAATAGCTCTTACCGCCAGTAAGTTTTCCATGGAGTTTAGTCAGAATTTCCTTTCTTGTCACTTGAAGCCATTGGTTCGAGGCCTACCCTCTAGGGCAGGAGAAAACAAGCTTGTTCACTCTTCCAGTGTGGTGTAGTGGTTAAGAGCAGCAGACTTGTAATCTGGTGAACCAGGTTCGATTCCCTGCTCCTCCACATGCAGCTACTGGGTGACCTTGGGCTAGTCACACTTCTCTGAAGTCTCTCAGCCCCACTCACCTCACAGAGTGTTTGTTGTGGGGGAGGAAGGGAAAGAAGATTGTTAGCTGCTTTGAGACTCCTTAGGGTAGTGATAAACCAGAATATCAAATGGCGTGGCAGCAGCTGGAGTCCCCATTAGCTAGAATCATAGAATCTTAGTTGGAATAGACCACAAGGGCCATCGAGTCCAACCCCCTGCCAAGCAGGAAACACCATCAGAGCACTCCTGACATATGGTTGTCAAGCCTCTGCTTAAAGACCTCCAAAGAAGGAGACTCCACCACACTCCTTGGCAGCAAATTCCACTGTCGAACAGCTCTTACTGTCAGGAAGTTCTTTCTAATGTTTAGGTGGAATCTTCTTTCTTGTAGTTTGGATCCATTGCTCCGTGTCCGCTTCTCTGGAGCAGCAGAAAACAACCTTTCTCCCTCCTCTATATGACATCCTTTTATATATTTGAACATGGCTATCATATCACCCCTTAACCTCCTCTTCTCCAGGCTAAATATGCCCAGCTCCCTTAAGTGGTACCTCAAACATGCCCAGCTCCCTGAAGTGGTACCTCAGGTTAAGAACAGTTTCAGCTTAAGAATGGACCTCCAGAATGAATTAAGTTCTTAACCTGAGGTACCACTGTACAGATATACACCCAATGCCTGAGCCAAAGGCCACCTACAATGATTCCTCAACACCTGCAATGATTCCTCAACATCAACTTCATTGCAGTGGTCATGTTGTGCGGTTGCTTGATTATCGTCTTCCAAAGCAACTACTCTTCCAATCTTAAAAACAGAAAGTGTAATGCTGGTTATCAACAAAAGAGGTTTAAAGACTCTCTCAAGACAAATCTTTAAAAATGTAGTATAAACACCAACAACTGGGCAACACTGGCCTCCGAGTGCTCCAATTGGAGAACAGCCTTTACCAAAGGTGTCATGGGCATTGAAGAAGCTCAAACTCAGGAAGCAAGGGAGAAACGTGCTAAGAGGAAAGTACGGTTGGCAAACCCTCACCGTGATCAACTCCTGCCTGCAAACCAATGTCCCCACTGTGGAAGGATGTGTGGATCCAGAATTGGCCTCCACAGTCACTTACGGACTCATTGTTAAAACCGTGTTTATGGAAGACAATCTTACTTAGCTACAAGTGATCACCAAAGAAGAAGAAATCTGTAATCAGTAAAGTTGTGGCAATTTCTAACTCAGATTGTTGTCTTTTTGAGTTTGTTCCTTTGCTCCTTAGTTACAGCCTCTGCACAGGGAGGTGTGGCACTGTGACTGGGACAGAGCACAACTGGTCAAATGATCCAGTCATGGCATACATAGTAATTGAATTGCAGGGTGACCAGTTGAAAGCAAGTGGGTGGGGCAAGGGGCGTTTATGCCATTTCCCTAAGTTGACATATCCTGTGCTGAGAGAGGTGAGTAATTCTTAAGAGATATTTTCATGGTATTGTACTTGACGGGAAAGTTAGTGAGGCAAATGTTCGAAGAGGTGAAACAAATTAAGGAAATGCTAGTAAATTTTAATGCTTAGTTCTAAGTGCGAAGTTCACTAATTTAATTAAGAATTGTCACCACAAATGGGAGAGAGCTGGTAAGAAGCCAATGTGTTATTGCAATTATAATACGTACAGCTTGATTCTAGGCAAGAGTTCAGTGAGAATACTCCCCAATAAGTGTGCACAGGATTGCACCTTTAATTACTCTCAGTCTTTTCTTTTCTTTTCTGCTGTAGTAATTAAAATTATCATGTTCCATAAATAGAAGGAAATGCAATCTGGTCAAACCGCGTTGTATACTACAACTCCTGTGCCTTGTCAATTTGCTCACTATTTTTCTATTAACAATACTGAATTTGTGATTTGTTGTTTTATGGCATTTATTAGAAATATTAGCTCTGCAAGGACGCTCTCACAGATGGGCACAAAAGTGGGACAAAATATTTTTAAAATAAATATTTTGGCTACCAAGTGGCCAATTCTCAATGTTAGTGGGTTTCAAGAGGCTCAATGGGTTCCACAGAACCCATTTTGATCAGGGCTCAGTAGTACAAATACCAGCATAGAACTGGGCCATGAAACGTAGCGTGTCTATGACAATACAGTGGTACCTCGGGATGCGAATGAGATCCGTTCCAGAGCCCCATTCACATCCAGAAGCAAACGTAACTAGTGACGGCACGTCTGCGCATGCACACGTCGCTTTTTGACGCTTCTGCGCATGCGCGTGACATCATTTTGAGGGGCTCCGTTACTTTTGGGTTGCCACAGAGCACTCAAACACGCTCAACATGAAGCATATTCAACCCGAGGTATGACTGTAATCCATCTTTTGCCAACATCAAACCATAAGGTTGCCCCTCAGCTGACTGAATGCTCACTGATTCAGTGGAGGTGTCTATGAGCAGAAAATGAGGGCAGACAGTTCTGGATGATTCTCCTTTCCCTCTGCATTCCCATCTCACAAAGTAGTTCAGTTCAGCTAGAACTCATCACATGCCTTGTGACTACGTGCGTATGTATTTGGCTTCACTCTGAGCAAAAAGCACAGCAACAGTACAATTAAAGAGAGGAAGGTCAAGCTGGGAATAAGTCAAGCTCAGGCCCAATATCTTTTTATTCAGAAGAAGCTCCAGTGCAGGCATAGGCAAACTCGGCCTTCCAGATGTTTTGGGACTACAGCTCCCATCATCCCTGATCACTGCTCCTGTTAGCTAGGGATGTTGTAGTACCAAAACATCTGGAGGGCCGAGTTTGCCTGTGCCTGCTCCAGTGGTTCCTGCCAAGAATCTCCAGAGCGGCTGCTGTAGAGGAGAATTTATCCACTGCAACTGGTATGTGCATTCATTCCCCAGAAACAGTACTGTATATAACGCAAGGAAGGCCTCTTATCTGGCCATTTATTTTTCCTTGCAAATAGTGGAGCACAGGGACATAGGTCCATTGGTCTATCTAACTCAGTACTGGCCACACTGGCTGGCAGAAGCTTTCCAGCATTTTAGGCAGGGTTCTGTCCCAGCCCTACCTGGAGGTGCGAAGAACCGGAGAGCTCCTGCATGCAAGGCAGATTCTCTGTCTCTGAGCTATGACCCTTCACAACGTGTGCGCATAAGAGGCAGAGAAAGAGAGATGGAATGCTAAATCTGCACTCTGATCTTTCCTTCTTCGGTGGCCATCACAGATGACAGGAGCAGCCAGGTGCCCATGTTGAAGGTCACTCACATCAACCTTCTCCATATTCCATTTGTCTACAAGTCCACACACACTCCTTGGCAATGCCAAGATCATCTCCAGATGACTGCTCTGTGAAAAGAGGTTCAGAAACAAACGTCGAAGGAGAAATTTAACAGATTGAATTCATGTTGAACTTCTCCCTTTAGCTGCTGCTGCAACCTGGGTGATTTGTTCACACACACACACACACACACACACACACACACCACCCTTATTTCTAGTCAGGAATTTCTTCCCTTTAGTAGGAAATACAGAAGTAGACACTTCTTGTGCGTGGCAAACTCGTATTTCCAGTCTTGCATTTGTCACAGAGAAGGTTAAGAAGATGTTCTTCTTGTCAAAAAGTGACAATCCATATGTCCAGATTTTCCCAGACATAAAAGCGGTGCACGCCCAGACACTGCTTCCGTTGGCAGATTCCCGGTTTTGTCCGGGAAATCCCAGGCACAAGGCAACCATATGTAAGTGGCTTCTGCAGCCTGCAAAGTTTTGGCTGTCACTGTGATGTCCCAAGACCACCTAAGTCAGACTTCACTTCACCCTCCCAAATGACTCCTGTGTCCAGTGACTGAGCATGCTTTTAGTGAGTGAATTCAGCCAGGCTTTCAGTAAGATGGCTGTGATGGCCTGGGACTCGGGTTCGGACTCGGAACCAGAGGAGTCTCAGTCCACACCGGATCCTTTGCCTCAGGTGGCATCTGAACCAAGTCTGGGGTCTGATTCTGAAGAGTCCCAGTCTGCACAGATTCCCCTGCAACAAGCACCAGCTGGGCTGAGTCAGGGACCTGGGCCTGCCCTGGCTCCAGATGCAGGGATTGCCTCGTTGCCTTCGGCTGGGCAATCACTTACAGCTGCTCCACTGCTGGTTGGGTCAGGAGAGGCTGAGGCGGCCTCTGGGTCTAGTAACCCACCGACATCTCCCGAGCTGCAGAGACTAAGGTCTGAGAAGATGAGAGACCCGAATACTCGCAGGAGGAGTGCTCGCCTTCGGGCGAGACAGGGAGGTGAGTCACCAGGGGATCAGGACCGGCCGTTACCCCGACAAAGATAAAAGGCTGTCGGACCCCACCCCAGGTTGCAGGAGCAACATTGCTGTTTGCCAGAACTTGCCTGTGATCCTGTGCCTGACCTTGCTTGGTTTTCCACCTTGTGTCCTGCCTTGGCCCTGCCAGACTGACTCCTCGAGGAACCCCTGGATTCAGGACTGGACCTGGACTGCGCTACTCAGGTTACCCCCGGGCCCAGCACAATGGCAAAATCATGACTGTAGGAACCAACTCCTAGGGCCCAAGGTCCCTTCAGCCTCCTCCCTAAAATATTTGATGGATGTTGCCATTCAAATGGTGTGGTGCACTACATCATGGGATTGATTGCGTGGGGCAGGGCTTACTCCCCCCCCCCAATATTTCACTCAGGTTGGCATCGCTGATCACGACTGTCAAGTTCACAATCCAGGTTCTGTCTTCTTCTTCCCTTCAGCCCTTATGAGTTTGGGTTTATTTTTCCCATTGATTATTCTGGTAGTTTGTCATTGTTTTCAGTATCGGACACCTGTAAAGTGCATCGGGTGTCTCAAAGTGCCTGTTGCGCTTCTGCCATTATCAACTGATCTGTGAAGGAAACTGAAGTGAAGGGAGATTAAACTTGCCTTGCCCACAGCATCCAATTGCCACATAATCCACTGTGTTATCGCTGGGGGAGATGATCAGCGCTGATAACAAGGCATTTGGCTTTTTCTGAGGCCGTGCTTCCAAAGAAACTAGAATCCCACATATCTTACGAAGTTGCCTTGGAGAGACACAGGTGATAGGTCCATCTTACCCCAAGAGCCTCAATCTGACACCAGCCAGCTGCTGCTTGCAGCCAGTCAGCTCTTCTTGTCATTCATTATGGCTCCACCTACTGGCTTACACCCTCCCCGTCACAGTGAGTATCAGCCGCTGCTGCTTCTCCACCTGCCAGCATCTATCCAAGGTCTCATCTTTTCCAGTCCTACCTCATTCTTGAGTATCCCCCAATTGGAGATGACAGAGAGTGAATCTGGGACCGACTTAAGGCAGAGCATGAGCTCTGTCACTGAGCTGTGAGCCCCACCTGCCACTCTTTCTGGTGGTGTATTGGTCAATGAAGCTCTCAGAGACTCATCACGAGGCATACCATCCCAGTCCTGTATAGAGGAGCAGTAGGTCATCTGCAAATCCAGCCCTTTCCCACTGGCATTGGGCTCCTTAGAAATTTTAGCCCTGTGAGTCAGGCTTGGTGGGCTGAATCACGATTTTGGTGGCATGTACCGAGAGGATGGTGGCTCATTGTGCTCAACTTAACTTGAACATGTTAAGAGAGAGGGAGAAGGGAGTGGGAGGACAACAGTAATTACATGCCAGCTGCGCCAAAGGCGAAACATCCAAACACTCAATTAAAGAACCATGTTTCAACAGGAACCAAAATATCTCAAATTTCAGGATAATTTCACCTATGTTTGTAATTAATTTCTGAAAGTGAAAAGTGATTTTAAATTGCTTTAATTAATGGTTTCTTTATCCTCTCTTGAGAAGTTAGTGTTGCTTGCTTGTGGGGGGAGAAAAGTGTCTCCTAGCAACACAAAAACACTATAGAGCTTCAAGAAGCGCCTTCTCGTCCTAAGTTGAGGCACAATTCCTGTAAGAAGGCGCAACAAAGGTCCCGTGTGCTCCCATCAGGCTCTGACAAGACCAGGGATGGGGAATGCAGTAGCCCTCCAGATGTCATTGGACAACACCTCCCATCGCTCTTGACCATTGGCCATGCTGGCTGGGGTTGATGGGAACTAGAGCACAACAATGTCTGGAGAGCCACAATTTCCCCAACTCTGTTCTATAGGTTCCTTGGGAAATACTGTTGCATCCACCATTTCCTCAGGCAGTGAGAAGTTCCAGTGGTAAATTCATCATCATCATCATCATCATCTTTTATCTGTATCCTGCCCTCCCTGGCCGAGACTGGGCTCAGGGCGGCTAACATCAAATATATAACATTGGTATAAAATCATACAATAATTAAATTACCTCCTAAAAACAAGTCAGGATCACACTACAATACAGTGGTACCTCGGGTTAAGAACTTAATTCATTCCAGAGGTCTGTTCTTAACCTGAAACTGTTCTTAACCTGAGGTACCACTTTAGCTAATGGGGCCTCCCGCTGCCACCGCGTGATTTCTGTTCTCATCCTGAAGCAAAGTTCTTAACCCGAGGTACTATTTCTGGGTTAGAAGAGTCTGTAACCTGAAGCGCCTGTAACCCGAGGTACCACTATAATGCTACAAAAAAATGCTGTCTTGATTTGGAGTATTGGAAGCTACCTTATATCATGTCAGACCATTGTTCCCGGTAACTCAGTATAATCTATGCAGCCTGCCAGGGCCTCTCAAAGAGTTACGACAGAGGCGTTTCCCTGCGTTACCTGGAGGTGCTGAGGAATGAAACCTGGGAGCTGCAGGTAAAGCATATCACTGAGCAAATCCCCTTCCCCATGTGACTGTCGGCATTGGAATTTTTTTCCTGCAATGATTTCCTAATGAGCACATGCATTAATAAGACACTGACAAAAAAAAGCAAAAGCAAACTTAATGTGATGATTGTACACTATGTTATTATCAATATTCCTTTTGCCCAATGGTTTGACAATGTGCAGGAGCATCAATAAAACAAGGAACAAATGGTATTTATGCAATCATGTGCATGATCACACCAAGACTGATTCTGCTTTTTTGAAAGGGGGAGGGGAGGGAGTTGTAGTAAGGTTTTATTAGTGCTCACACTGGTGAAATGGAGTAGAGGCTGGTCCATTCTTGGGTTGCCTAGAAAATCTGGACACAAAAGGTTTTGAGCTTCTTCTTTTTTGCAGAAATCTAAAAAAAACAAAATATGTAGTTTTGAGCTGTTTTTAAGGAAATTCACCAAAATCTATACATCAGACATGGGTTGTCATACATCCAGATTTGCCCAGACATTTCAGCTATTTCCACCCGGACACTATTTACAATGGCCGAATCCCGGCTATGTCTGGGAAATTCCAGACATATGGCATCCCTAAATTAGGCTGAACTGCCCCACCAACCTCAGCATGTCCTCAGCAAGCCCCCACCTGTCTCCCTTCTCATGTACATCCTGTGCAGAGGCTGAGATTACCCATCAGCTTCCTCCTCTTTAGTCTCAGTGTTGCCCTTGCACAACTCAGCAGGGAAGTGAATGGGGACAGAACTTGAATGAGTTGGCTCTGCCTGTCATTGGCTCTGGCTCAGCCTATCATTGACTCTGGTTCCATCGCTGGCCTTCCTGCCTTCTGCCTTACCAGTTCCAATGGGCACAAGTCACCATTGGGTACATCTCCATACCCAATGGAGTTTCTTGAGTGGATCGAGGACAATGGTGGACCTGTAGGCACCATTTCCTGCCCATTATACTCAGAATTCTTGAGTGCATTTTTATTGCGCAGGAAACCATTTCTATCTACGATCAGTGCTTTCAACCAGAGATAATTCATATGACGGCCTGTTTGGAGGAGCTGACAAGGACTAGGAATGTTTTGCAAAATGCTAACAAGAAATGACGGGACATTAAAAAAAACAAAAACACACACACCATGTGCAGCATTTTCAAGAGACGTAGATTATTTGACTTAAATAATGTTGTTCCGTTTGTATCTCAGCACTTAACCAGAAGAGACAAGTAAATATTAGCAGAAGTTCTGCTCGCACAAAGATAAAACAAATTACAGTGGTACCTCTGGTTGCGAACAGGATCTGTTCCGGAGCCCCACTCACAACCTGAAAGGAGTGCAACCTGCGTCTGCATCCCTGCGCACGCGCAGGTCGCAATTCACCACTTCTGCACACGTGCATGACATCATTTTGCACGTCTGCACATGTGCAAGTGGTGAAACCTGGAAGTAACCTTTTCCAGTACTTCCGGGTCGCCGCAGGATGCAACCTGAAAAAACGTATCATGAAGCAAACGTAACAAGAGGTATGACTGTATCGGTTTGGGGAGCCTTGCTTGGTTTCAGTTTGTTATACACAGTGTCAGGCCCCAACAATCCCACTCAAGCCACACACAACTATTCATGCAGTTGTCCATGGGCATCGTGAGAACAGGATGTTAGACTAGATGGGCAGCTGGCCTGATCCAGTAGACTGTTCTTGCGTTCTCATGTCCTGGAGGAGTGATCCTGGATGTGAATATGCAACCATGAGCTGAAGGACTGACACACAAAGGACAGAACCAGATTTAAAGGGCTTAAGTTACAGGAGGAAAGATTTCAGTTGAACAAGGGGAAAAACATATTGGTTGCAAGAGCAATTTGACAATGGAACTTTGCTAGAAGCCTTTGAGCAGAGGCTGGACATCAAATTCTTGAGGGTGTTCTAGGTCTACATCAGAGGCACCAACTTCTCAATATGATTAAGGGAGCCTGACACAATGTCCTTAGGTCCTATGAATGACGTGTGATGTTCTGACTTCATGGCTGCAATGTCATGCAACACCCTGATATTGCGCAACATTGTGAGGAGCCAGGAGGAGGAGCCAGACACCCTCTGAACATTGTAAAGGTAAAGGTAAAGGTACCCCTGCCCGTACGGGCCAGTCGTGACCGACTCTAGGGTTGCGCGCTCACCTTGCTCAAGAGGCTGGGAGCCGGCGCCGGCCGAAGACACCTCCGGGTCACCTGGCCAGCGTGACGAAGCTGCAGCTGGCGAGCCAGCACCAGCGCCGCACATGGAAACTCCGTTTACCTTCCCGCTATAAAGCGGTACCTATTTATCTACTTGCACTTAGGGGTGCTTTTGAACTGCTAGGTGGGCAGGAGCTGGGACCGAACGATGGGAGCTCACCCCGCCGCGGGGATTGGAACCGCCGACCTTACGATCAGCAAGTCCTAGGCACTGAGGTTTTACCCACAGCGCCACCCGCGTCCCCTCTGAACATTGAGGGGACCTAAAAAAAGTCACAAAACATTGGGGGCTCTAAAAGTGTCTTGTCCCCCTAGGAACTGGTGCCTATTATCTACATCAGTCAGATCCTACATCAATCAGGCAGTTGGACTTGATAGTCTCAAAGACCTACTTTAGCTCTCTGATTCTATGACCAATAGAGATGGACATGGAGAGGTGCCTTTATACCCACATCTCTGGAACATAGCTTCCCTCTTCCACATCTGGATCACCATGTCTGGGCTGAGTCACCAACTACAGGCTTCCCAGGTAGGGTGCAATTTGGTACATCATCTTAAATGATGCATGCTAATTTGCTAATGATATGACACTACAGAACATCCCTTAGATTCAGGTGCATGAAATACTTTGCTTGACCTCCAAATTCATATCATGTGAATCCCCCTGGGCTGCAATCCTATACTCACTTACCTAGAAGGAAGCCACATTTAATTCAATTTGACTTATTTCTGAGTAGATTGCACTGTCAAACTCCTTTCTGCCAGGAGTCAGAGAATGACATTCTTACTAATTAGTGCATAGTGCATATCTTTGACGTTCTTTCTAGGTCAATGCAGAACAGGTTGCTGTGGCAGAGTTTCCTGGATTGGCATTCCAGCATAGTATATATTCCACTTGATATTAAAAACCTGTGACCTCCTGACTGCAGTCTGACCTAGAGCCCAAAGGTTTTTTCTTCCCGCTTGCTAAAAGACTTACAGAATGTGGAATCTGGCATTTCTGTCAAGCGCACAAGGTCTATTGAGCGTGTAATCCAAATTCACTTTAGCTGGAGATCCTGTCTGGTTAAAAGAAAAGAAAAAGGGTTATTATAGCTGTTCTTTTAAAACTGGGATAGGAGGCTGGTGGTTGGATGTTGCTGGACTACAATGTCCATCATCCAGTGCTGGCTGGGGCAGATGGGAGTTCAATGACACCTGAATGGCTACAGGTTCCCCATCCCTCTGGCAGAGGAGGGTAGGAATCATCTGCCTCATACTGAATCAGCCCATTGGTATTGTCTACACAGACTGGAAGTGTCTTTCCAGGGTTTCAGGCAGGGATTTCTCCCAGCCCCACTTAAACTCAATATCTTCTGTATGCAAAGCAGATGCTTCTCGATTCAGCAACGGGCCTTCCCCAAAACATCTTTGCTGTGAAAACAAAAACTAATAATAATAATAGTAATTTATACCCCGCCCATCTGGCTGGGCTTCCAACAAAATATTAAAATACAATAGTCCATCAAATATTAAAAGCTTCCCTAAACAGGGCTGCCTTCAGATGTCTTCTAAAAGTCTGGTAGTTGTTTTTTTCCTTTGACATCTGGTGGGAGGGTGTTCCACAGGGCGGGTGCCACTACTGAGAAGGCCCTCTGCCTGGTTCCCTGTAATTTGGCTTCTTGCAGCAAGGGAACTGCCAGAAGGCCCTCAACGCTGGACCTCCGTGTCCGGGCAGAACGATGGGGGTGGAGACCATGGGTTGGATTAATATACATTTGGGAAAGGGGCATTTCAAATTAGACTACCCCCTGAAATTATGCTTCCAATTAGTAAACGATCTGAGTACTCTTCTATTAGCTATTTTTCTGAGTCATGCAGAGTGATGCAGTGGTTGAGAATTATCCTCAACAAAAAGGACACTGGTGGGGGTTTTTTTGTTTTGAAAAGTACTTTTAATCTTTTTTCCCAATTCATTATGGATTATTTCCCAATACTCTTTTACCCTTTTACTGGTCCACCACATATGAAAGATGTACTTATCTGATTCAGTCTTATACATCTTAGCAAGCCTATTCAAAGTTAAAGACCATCTGCAAATACACACACACACACTTTTAAAGGGAGTTTAAAAATTAACAAGGCAATGATTCAGCATTTCTGTGACCTTAATTGGAGTCACAAGGTTTTGCAGCTGTTACATTACATTACATTGGTTTTCTTTCCCCCAGTGAAATTTATTCTTTGTAAAATACATTTTCCAACAAATACCATACAAATACTAACATCTGCAACTATTCCCTTAAGATGTAAAGGTGTAGATCAGTAGAAGGTATCACTGAAGAACATTGGGTTGTATCCAACTAAGCTGTACTCACACGTGTGGAATGAATGGTCCTAAGTTGGTCTTGGTCATTAATTTCAATAGGTCTACTCTGAGTAGCATTAACTTTGCATACAACCCATTGCTTCCTGATCTCTGATGACTGGCAGTGTCGGAAGGGGTTGGCGGACATTGTAGTCCAAAACATCTGAAGGACACCAGGCTGCGGAAAGCTTCTGTACAGTTGAAAAGAAAATAAGAAAAGGAAGGGGAAACCTTGCTGCACCAAGCCTCTCTCCTTCATAAGGCTCTGAAAATAGAACCAATCAATCCAAATGACACCAGAGTGTGCAAATCTATTATATTCCTGAATGATCATATGGCTTTATATGTTATAATTTGGTCTGAATTATGGCCCCCATCAATTATAATTGAACACCACTTCCCACTGTACAACCAGGATGTAAGAAAAATGGAAGAGGTACTGGACGTTGGAGGGTTGCTATCAAAATCCCCTAACTTAATTAAGGGTCAGATTTATTAAAGGGGTAAAATTAACCTGTGTTTTATGAGACTAATAATTAATAAGGTTGCTGTGGAGCATTTGAAAGAGAAATATACAATATTCAGGGCCAGCACAGCCTTCTTTTAATAGGATAACAATGAAGTACTGGGCACTTCAGGTCAGATAACGTAAGTGTGATTTGGATTTGTTTCACAGAGAGAGAGAGAGAGAGAGAGAGAGAGAGAGAGAGAGAGAGAGAGAGAGAGAGAGAGGTAAGAGGACCAAATAACTATTCTCCTATCTCATATGTATCACAGGATAAAAGCTGGCTGTCTTCCTGTTACCTGTGAGCCACTACTGCCCCAGCCATTAGGAGAGTAGCTGTGAGACCATTTACCTGTTCACAAATATCATCAAGGGGGAGAGAAAGTGGTTTCAGTCACAGAACGCTGGCAGTGTGGCTTTTGTGGGAATTTCTCCCTGGCTCTCAGATTTCATTTTCTGCCCCATAGTGACATTCCTTCTAAACAGACAGAAGAACATACATAATTTCTTCAACTATTATAAGGTTGTTCTTTTAATAGAAAGAAACACACTTTAAAGATTGCTTGGCAACAGTGGAGATTGAAAATGCCTTCCATTGGCTAACAGAATTATGATGCTGTGATCTGGCTTCCCCGCTTGCCAGCTGAACCAGCTTTTGGACAAAGTGCTGGCTCACTTTTCTACCTCTCTTTGATTGCTCTATCAGGCCCATGAAGAGAGCAAGATGAGTCATTTTAGATGAATAGAAGATAGGGATTGTGTTCCACCAGCTACTTTTACGAAGCTGGACTATGGTCACATCCAATGAGACGAAAGTCATTTGATTTTTGTTAAGGTTATTAAAATGACTAGAGTTAAGCACACAATGCTAGTCCTACTCAGAGTACACAGTCTGGTCAGTGACCAAAATAAATTGATTCCTTCCTTCCTTCCTACAGACAACCACCCAATCTTAAACAACCCCTCACCCACAATAATACAACAACCAGACTTAACATGGACACTGGTACCAGAGCCTGCAATAAACCCAGATGCCAACTTTGCTGCCACATACACCTGGACACACCATTACTGGCCCCAACAACATCACACATACCATCTCAGGACTATTTAATTGCTCATCTTCTAACATTGTGTATGCCATCAAATGCCAACAGTGCCCTTCAGCTCTCTATATTGGACATAACAGGCCAAACCCCACGCCAAAGGATAAATGGACATAAATCTGATATCAGGATCACAAGACAGAGAAACCAGTAGGAGAACACTTCAATCTCCCAGGACATTCTATACAAGATCTCAAAGTAGCTGTCTTATTACAAAAGAATTTCAGAAATAGACTGGAAAGAGAAGTTGCTGAATTGCAACTTATCACCAAACTTAAAACCATGGAGAGACCTGGTCTGAATAGAGACATTGGATTCTTATCTCATTATACATGATAAAGCTATTTTTAGCCATCTCACCCCTTGCTTTTTCCTGTAAGACCAACTGCAGTCGTTAACAGTCAACAGGTTTACCACACCTATCAGCCAACCACCCATTCCCACCACCCTTTTGAGTAATACCCCTCCCCACCCTCTCACTATATATTAGGGTCTGGTGACTTCTGTTTCAGTGTATCTGAAGAAGTGTGCATGCACACGAAAGCTCATGCCAATAACTAACTTAGTTGGTCTCTAAGGTGCTACTGGAAGGATTTTATTTATATGTTTGTTTGTTTGTTTTGAGTACAGTGGTACCTTGGGTTACATACGCTTCAGGTTACATACGCTTCAGGTTACAGACTCCACTAACCCAGAAATAGTACCTTGGGTTAAGAACTTTGCTTCAGGATGAGAACAGAAATCGTGTGGCGGCAGCAGGAGGCCCTATTAGCTAAAGTGGTGCTTCAGGTTAAGAACAGACCTCCAGAACGAATTAAGTACTTAACCCAAGGTACCACTGTACAGCTATTGAGGTTAACGTACGACTCACTTAGGTCACTCATTCTACTCTGAGTTGAACTTAGCTGATGACAACCCCAGTCCTCTTATTAGTAATTGAATCAAATTCACACTGTCATTGAAACAAAATATTCGAAATAGATGTAGGAGGAAGGGTGCCTATGAAAAAGAGTGGGTACAGAAGAAAGTGGGTAGAGGAAAGTTTTCCTCCCTCTTTCATAGTACTAGAACTTGAGGACATCCAGTGAAGCTGAATGTTGGAAGATTCAAGACTGACAAAGGAAAGTGCGTCTCCATGCAGCACATAAATTATGGAAGTCATTCCCACAAGAAGTAGTGATGGCCACCAACTTCAAAGGCTTTTTAAAAAGTATTAGACAAATTCTTAGACAAGGCTCTCAGTGGCTATGAGCAAAGATGGCTATGTTCTTCTTCCACAGTTGGAGGTAGTATGAATACCAGCTGCTGGGAATCACAAGTTGGGAAAATGCTGATGAACTTGGGTTCCCTAGGCATCTGGTTGGCCATTATGAGAACAGAAAGTGGACTAGATGGTCCTTTGGTTCTTAGGTTCTTTATGTTACGTTCTTATCCATTCAAGAATAAGTGGGATAAGGAAATAAATGTTCCCAAAAGTTGACAACTAATGGCTGAAACTCCTTATCAATCTGTGGCTCCTGCAGCCTCATTAGGGTCAATTGGAATAAAAAATAGTAATTGGAAATTGTGCTAATAACTTGCAGTTCTTTCTCAAATGGTTCCTTTTTCTTGCCACAGTGATGGAGGAGGATATTAGGCAAAGTGAATCGTCTTGCATAGCCATTTAATGAGTGTCTAAATAATATCTTTATCTGGCGAGTACAGTATACGTTCTTAACACATTGAAGGATGGAGGGTTGGGGCTTTTTTCTAACCCTCAGAGAAGGGATGAGAATGGAGCACGAAGAAAACCATTGGCAGATGGAGCTACTGATGAAAGGAGCAGCAGTAACCAGGGAAAGTAGCAGCAGCGAAATAAGAGGCATGTAGAAAACACGGAGAACAGAGGGGAGCACTGGAATGAGCCATGCTGAAGCCACCAAGCGCTGCTCAAAAGACTGGAAAGAGAAACAACTAGTGTCACTTCTAGTACTGGGGAGAGTTCTGTTTGTCCCAGGAGAATCGGGTCCAATATCTCTAGGGTGATAAGTCGTACAACCTTTCCTTTATATAACCTCAGGCCCCCTCGCTCTGCCTAGTCTCTCCACCTGGCCCTCCAAGCTATACCCCCTCCCCTCAGTCACACCCTTTCCCCCAGGCTGTGTGTTAGAATTCCTGCTCCAAGATTGCAGTCATGGGATTGTTGTCTATCACATGACGGTATATGTTTTGACTCCACAGAGTGGGAAGTGACGAAGACAGGATGTTTGTGTTACTGTGTTCCATGAAGTGGGACTATTGTCCTTTGTTCTTTTTTTCTCTTTGCTGTCTGATGCTAGAGAGAGAGGGAGCCATGTTGCAGTGCTCCGTGTGTGTTTATATGTAAATAAAGTAGATTAGCCAAAATGCTGAGTTGCTGAGGTCTGTTATGCAAGTTGCGAAGACTCTGCAGATCCTTAAGTGTGACGATGTCTGTTGGCATCGGTCGCTGTGATGTTCGGGCAGAAGAAAGCTTTTGAAGCTCCCAAACGATTGACCAGGAGGGAGAGAACATGCCAGTCGGGCATGTGTCTCTGCCAGGGTCCTACTCAAGTGTAGGCTGAGCTCCTAACACTGTGATCCTCACAGCTTCATGTGCTCCTTGAGTGTTTTTGCTGGAACATGTCATTGAACCCTGATAATGCCTCTTGGTTCAATGCCTCGCTGGTCTGTATCCTTGAAAATGCCTTTGCTGATGAAGGATGGGGAGGGCATGTGTAGAAACAAGGTGAAATCTAAACCTGATGCCCCACCTACATTTGCCTCTGGCTGTGCCTAGCTTGTGGCCCTCTCAAATTTGCCCAGAAGGGAATGTGTCCCTGAGGCAGAAAAGAACGTTCTCCCTCCATGCCCAGGGGGAAGTTTATTAAATAGCCACCACTGTTGCTTCACAACAGAATGCAGTGCCAGGCTAAGGGTGTATGGTCTCCTTTCTCCCCAAAGAATTTTGTTGGCATCACCTTATTCTTCTCTGGGACAAATATAGCAGTAGCGTGCCTTCCCTGGGTGGGTGCCGCTCTCTAAACCAATTATACCAGAGGCCAATGTCAGTCATTGGGCACTTCTTCTGTCTTTCTTCTTATTTTTTTGCATTATCAAAGCCAAAGGCGCATTAGAGGAGAGTGTGTGCAGAATCGATGGGGGGGGGGGGGGAATTAAGGAAATGTGTTTTTCATTATACAGCAATACTTAGAATTGATCCCATAGGCTTTGGGGGTCACCTCCGCTCTGCTCGATGCATCAGCAGGTGCAGTGCTGTGTGACGCAGTTACAATGCAGGGATGGAGCAGCTGTAATCTAATTCCAAATGAAGTGCAACCAAGTGGTTGGAAGATAAAAGTTGGGCAGGGCAGCAGGGGGCGAGAGGAGCCTTCGCAGTATTGCTTCCTTGCTGGAGAGAGAGAGAAAGAGAGAGAGAGAGAGAGAGAGAGAGAGAGAGAAGAGAAACCCACAAAAGTCTTGTTGGATTCCCCCCCCCCCGCTCTGTGTGTAATTTTGGTTTTAAACGCAGTGTAAGGTAGTCTCTATGGGAGTATATTGTATTTAATTATAGGGTATCAGAGTTTTTAGGGGGTTAACCAGGCTGGGATAGGTGGGACAGCTGGCATAGCAGGCTTGTTGGTTTTTGAATGTCTGATGTAGATTTTTTCAATTTCGTTGTTCTGTATGGGACAATGACAATAAAGATTATTGGGGGTTTTTTAAATAATATTTATTAAGAGTTTCAAGATTACAAAAAAAAGAAGAAGAAAAAGGCAACAACACTACAATACATAAAAAAGAAAAAGAAAAACAAAAAGAAGAAAAAATACATAAAAACCAATACAACAACACAACAACAACAACAACAAAATACAAATCCCATATTTGCATATCTTTATCTTTCATTTGCTTGTTTCCTTGACCTCCTCACACCTCCCTTTTTGTATTCTAGCTTAATTAGTTGTTTCAGCAAATTCTTTCCATCTTTCTCAATTTTTTTGAATAATTTATCTTAACAGTCTAATCTATTAATTAACTCAGCAGATCCTTTCCATCTTTCACCATATTCTGTTATTCAATTTGCCTTAATTTATTTAACCTTATCTTACCGTAAAATACCTTAAAGCTTAAAACTTAATACTTATTTATACATAACTCCTTATATCATTTCTACTAAAGCTAGATAGTTTCATTCCAACATTTCCCCTAATATTCATTAATTTTACACTAATTTCCAAAATAAAAATTTTTCTTTATAAACTTTCTTCCAATTTTCATCCAACCTCCCTTCTTCCTGGTCTCGGGTTATGTCAGTCCTTATTGTCCATTCCATCTAGTCCATCAACCTGGTAATCTTATGTCCGAGGCTCTTAAATCTCTTCTATGCCCCTTCTGCAGATCTTCTTCTTCTTGTTTATACTTGCACTTTTCCTTGTCTTTTGTTGGTCTCTTTCTTAATTTCTTTCCTTTCTCATTGAGGAGTAGGTCTCTGGGGGATTCCAGCCCAAAATTATCTCCATCTCCCCTCATCAGACCAGCCCATTCCCCACAGTCATCAGTGTAATCCAAAAAATATTTAACAGCATGTTTCAAAGTCCCTCCGAAGTTAAGGGCCTCCTCAGCTCCAGACTCCCACTGGCCCACTCCAAATTCAATCTTCAAAAACAGCGGCTTATGCTCCTGCAGGGCCTCGGATCTCCTCCTCTATTATCATCTGCACTTGCACTTGCCCAGTCAATACAGGTTCCTGAGTTGGTCCCTGAATGATTTCTGTGTCAGTATTCCCTCTTTGTCCGCAGTTACTGACTACAACAGTCATCAGATCCATCTTCTCATTCATCAAATCCATCTTCTCATGCATCTGCTCCAGCAAAGCACTTGTCTTGCAAAGAGCAAGCACCAAAACTTCCTCCCAACACATTTTTACTCAAGGTCAAAAGACTGGTCCCACGATCTTAATCTCACAGCTGTAAAGTCCCCAAGTAGACTGCAGCAACAATTTAACAAGCTCCCTCTAGAGGAGGCAATTTTTATTTGTGTCCATTTTTTTAAAGCAAGTCCAACAAAGGAAAGTTACTTTCATTTTTCAAATATTTTGTTTCTTTAGAATGCAAAAGGCAACATTGGAATCAGTTTGTTTCTCCTTTTTAGCTATCTGTCAAAATGTTCCATTCACAGTCAATGAACGTCTCCGACAATTTCTGTCTCTGACACCCCGTTCCCAGGTTAGAGACGGTGGAAACTTATCTTTCTTTACTCCCTCTCCTGTAGGCTTGAACAGTCAAAATCCCCCCCCCCTTTTCTCCTGCTTCCAAGGGGGTTTTAGTGGTTATAAATGAAGGAAATTTCGACCTTTATAAACGACAATAAAGATTATTGTATTGTATTGTATTGTATTGTATTGTATTGTATTGTATTGTATCGTATCGTATCATATCGTATCATATTGTGTAACACTAATGATAAGAATGGGCCGGGAAACCTTTTTTCTAGAAGGAAGGGCACATTCTCTTCTGGGCAACTTACCAGGGAGGCTACATGCCACAGGTGGAATGGGGCCAGAGACAAAAGCGTGCAGAGCACTGAATGAGAAGCCAAGTTATAGGGAACCAGGCTGAGGGCCTTCTTGGTAGTGGCACCCACCCTATGGAACGCCCTCCCACCAGATGTCAAAGAGAACAATAACTACCAGACTTTTAGAAGACATCTGAAGGCAGCCCTGTTTAGGGAAGCTTTTCATGTTTAATAGACTATTGTATTTTCATATTCTGTTGGAAGCCATTATTATTATTATTATTATTATTTTACCTTCATTTCTTCTCACCCATGCCCTCTCCACATCTAGGCAAGCAGAAAAGCATTCTCTTGAGTTCAAGGACACATTCCAGCAAGCAAAAACACTCAAGGAGAGTGTGAAGCAAACCTGAAGTCTCTGGGTTTTCCTGTCCTGCCCCCCAGAGGCGGGGGGCTAGAATTTCTAAGTGGGACACAGCACCTTCACTATGCAGGTTCCCTAAGCAGGCAAAAGGGATTGACCCCCTTACTTCAGCTTTGTTGTTGTTTAGTCGTCTTAGTCGTGTTCGACTCTCCATGACCCCATGAACCAGAGCATGCCTTGGAGACTCTCGCTTTCTTCTCAAAGCTTCTGCTTTTCTATGTCCATAGAATTTTCTTGGCAAAATACTGGAGTGGTTTGCCAGTTCCTTCTCCAGGTGGATCACATTTAGTCTAAACTCTCGGCTATGACCTGTCCGTCTTGGGTGGCCTTGCACTGCAGCTTCTTGGAGTTTTTCAAGCCCCTTCACCACGACAAGGCAGTGACCCATGAAGGGGCTTACTTCAGCTAGGCCTCATGAAAACCCCATTTCAATAAGGTTTCCATTTTAATTTCCAACCAGGGACCTACGTGCTCATTTGTTAGACTTTGTGTTTATTCACTTGAACGACATGCTCTCAGCAACAGGGCTTAATGCTTAATGTGTCATGTTTAATGCATCACTGGGGCCCGCCCCTGTAGTGTTGCCACCTGTCCTGTACAATATAGTATTTCCCTGTATTTCAGTGTAAAATGCTATGTTCGGATGCGGGTGGCGCTCTGGGTTAAACCACAGAGCCTAGGACTTGCCGATCAGAAGGTCGGCGTTTCGAATCCCCGTGACAGGGTGAGCTCCCGTTGTTCGGTCCCTGCTCCTGCCAACCTAGCAGTTCGAAAGCACAACAAAGTGCAAGTAGATAAATAGGTACCACTCCGGCGCGAAGGTAAACGGCATTTCTGTGCACTGCTCTGGTTCACCAGAAATGGCTTAGTCATGCTGGCCACATGACCTGGAAGCTGCATCACCAGGGGCTGCCCCAAGGTCTCAGGTTTTGGTCCACAAAATCTCAGAGTCTGGGATGCTGATGACCTGGTGACCCCAGAGACTAGGGAGAGCTTGGATTCTGGGGAAAGGAGATATGGCCTAGGATGGCCAAGGGTCATAGGGCGAGGCCCAGAGGGCCACATCTGGACCCAAGGTTCCCCATTCCCATTGAAAATATTGGCAGGAACCTTCCCTCTGCTCCTGCTAAAAACATTTCCGCTTAGACAAGCCTACCCAGATGTTTCAAAAGTTTTAATAAGGGTATTGTTATTTTAACTTTTTGAGTTTCTTAAAATATTGTTAATTTCTTATTCATAATGTTATTGTTTTATGTTTTTTGTAACAGAAAATCTTTTTGGAAAGAAGGAAGGAGAGAGAGAGAGGAGCAAGTTTATCAAGAAAAATTAAGTGTGAAAGCAGTAGAAAATACAGACGCTGTCATCTCTTCTTGCCCATGCTTGTAGTTGCTAAATTACAGCTGATAAGCGTCTAAATCTCATGGAACTAGAAGTAGCGGATATCTTAGTTGAAGTAATGAGGACTTTCCTCTTCAGGTCTGGAACTTTGTTGTCTGCAGAGGTTCTTGAATCAATGCGGCAGTTCTGCTTCAGGGAATGATGAAAGAAAGAAAAGAAACAATAAATCGTCAGGCAAAACAGGTAAGGGTTTCAGCGGCGCTCCCCATCATTCCAGCGTTAATCCCCCGAAATCACCGATAGCTGACATTTGCAAACTGTATGTAATTTTCCCTAGTGGTGAGCACTGTTATAGCCAATCAATAACTTTCCTATTAAACCAAACGGCCGCCAAATTATTAATGAGTCTTCTTCTTTTTTCAATTGTGCTTTGTGCTTCTCCCTCGCTGCACCTCCCATCGCTTTCAATGAACAGCATCTCACACAACACCTTTCGCCCTCAATTCAATGAAACTTCTCAGGGTCTCACTGTGAGGGTTCCTGAATCAAGCAAGAAGCAGCATTTTCAGCTGCTCTGCATGCATGCAATATGGGAGCCAGAAAACAAATGAATTTGAACCGAGTATTTTTCCTAAGTCATAATCTATACTGCTACCCTTTGCTTCACAAAAAGTTTGCCTGGAGATGGCTGGGACTGTAGTAGCAGCCAACAGAAGGCTTCTGTAGGGACATGAGCCACTCTGCAGACTACATATCCCAGGGTCCTTCATGTCTGTGATGCCACTGAGTATCCTCACATCTGCAAATTTCAACAGGTGGGCTTGGAAAGAGTGATGGTCACCAACTTGATGGCCTTAAAGGAGGACAAATTTGTGGAAGGTGGCAACATGAGAACGGGCCTTTTCTGTGGTGGCTCCCATTTGTGGAATCCTCTCCCCAGAGAGGCTACCCTGGCACCTTCATTACATATCTTTAGGTGCCTGGCAAAAACAGTTCTCTGTATCCAAGTCTTTGGCTGATGGAACAATCTATGGCCTTTCAAATGGCCTTTGTGGGAGGGCAGTTATTGGTTTGCTTTTTAAAAATGTATTTTGTGTTCTCATATTGTATATTTAAAAATAAAAATGAAGGGTGGTATACTAATAGTAGTAGTAGTAGTAGTAATAATAATAATAATAATAATAATAATACTATTAGTAGTAGTAGTAATAAATAATAATAATAATAATAATAATAATAATAATAATAATAAGCTATCAATGGCTTCTTCTTCTTCTTCTTTGTCGATCACTCTTAGCCAAGTAAGATTGTCTTCCATAAACATGGTTTTAACAGTGAGTCTGTAAGTGACTGTGGAGGCCAGTTCTGGATCCACACATCCTTCCACAGCGGGGACATTGGTTTGCAGGCGGGAGTTGATCACGGTGAGGGTTTGCCAAGCGTTTCCTCTTAGCACGTTTCTCCCTTGTATCCTGAGTCCAAGTGTCTTCAAAGCCCATGACACCTTTGGTAAAGGCTGTTCTCCAATTGGAGTGCTCGCAGGCCAGTGTTTCCCAGTTGTCGGTGTTTATACTACATTTTTAAAGATTTGCCTTGAGAGAGTCTTTGAACCTCTTTTGTTGACTACCGGCATTACGCTTTCCATTTTAAAGTTTGGAGTAGAGTAGTTGTTTTGGAAGATGATAATCAGGCATCCGAACAATGTGACCAGTCCAACGAAGCTGATGTTGAAGAATTATTGCTTCGACACTGGTGATCTTTGCTTCTTCCAGTACACTGACATTAAAAGGTAAAGGTAAAGGTACCCCTGCCCGTACGGGCCAGTCTTGACAGACTCTAGGGTTGTGCGCCCATCTCACTCTAGAGGCCGGGGGCCAGCGCTGTCCGGAGACACTTCCGGGTCACGTGGCCAGCGTGACAAGCTGCATCTGGCGAGCCAAAGCCGCACACAGAAACACCGTTTACCTTCCCGCTTGTAAGCGGTCCCTATTTATCTACTTGCACCCGGGAGTGCTTTCGAACTGCTAGGTTGGCAGGCGCTGGGACCGAGCAACAGGAGCGCACCCCGCCGCGGGGATTCGAACCACCGACCTTTCGATCGGCAAGCCCTAGGCGCTGAGGCTTTTACCCACAGCGCCACCCACGTCCCTTACACTGACATTAGTCCGCCTTTAAAAAATTTCAGAGACACTGCTGATGGAATCTTTCGAGGAGTTGGAGATGGCGTTTATAAGTGGCTAGTTATCAACGGCTACTAGCTATGATGCCTATGTTGTGCCTCCATAGATGACAGCAGAAATGTTTCTGAACAGGACTCACTTAATGTGATGCTTTGTGTATCATAACACTATTGCCGTCCCTATTTGCCCCATTTCTGCCCATCTTCTGTTGTCTGTCCACTTTTTAATCCCAGCTAATACGCTCATCACCTCCTGGCAAATAGAAGGGGGAGAAATGGAGGCAGTGAGAGATTTTACTTTCTTGGGCTCCATGATCACTGCAGATGGTGACAGCAGTGACGAAATTAAAAGACGCCTGCTTCTTGGGATAAAAGCGATGACAAACCTAGACAGCATCTTAAAAAGCAGAGACATCACCTTGCCAACAAAGGTCCGTATAGTTAAAGCTATGGTTTTCCCAGTAGTGATGTATGGAAGTGAGAGCTGGACCATAAAGAAGGCTGATCGCCAAAGAATTGATGCTTTTGAATTATGGTGCTGTAGGAGACTCTTGAGAGTCCCATGGACTGCAAGAAGATCAAACCTATCCATTCTGAAGGAAATCAGCCCTGAGTGCTCACTGGAAGGACAGATTGTGAAGCTGAGGCCCCAATACTTTGGCCACCTCATAAGAAGAGAAGACTCCCTAGAAAAGACCCTGATATTGGGAAAGATTGAGGGCACAAGGAGAAGGGGACGACAGAGGACGAGATGGTTGGACAGTGTTCTCGAAGCTACCAGCATGAGTTTGACCAAACTGCAGTGGAAGACAGGAGTGCCTGGCGTGCTCTGGTCCATGGGGTCACGAAGAGTCGGACACGACTAAACGACTAAACAACAACAATACGCTCATCAGATGTTACAAAAATAGCTTCACTGTTCTAAGAAGTGTTGAGCTTAAGCATTATACAAGTTGCCCGACTATTGAGATGCATTGTAACCCAAGAAATAATCAGAACGGACCCTTCTCTTCCGCACCACATTTTGTTTTTTTCAAAGTGAAATTTCACACTGTAAATAATTTCAAGGGCTGCTGAGCATTGCCACTTTGGGAATGAGCAGAGCTTGCGCACTGAGACTGAAAGACAGTTGGTAAAAAATTGCAAGAAATTTGATGAACTCTAAGACTGCAAAACAGCAAACACTTTTGCTGAAAAGCATCGCAATTTTCATTTCTTTAAAAGGAAGGCTGCACCTCCCAGTCCCTATGTTCCCCATGTGCATCAGTTTAAGGCATGCTGCCTTTAGTTTCACACAAGGAACATTTCAGACATGCTGAGCCACGCTGACAAAGAGGTCACTCTGCGATGGTGTGTGGAGCCAAGCCTCTTGTGCACGCCGTAATTACCAATCAATTTCACCTAAATGGCAAAATTTAGTCCTATTATGCTCATTTGTGTCAAAATTAAAGGAATTAATTAAACATGGGAGGAGGTAGGAGAGGAGAGGCCAGATGCCTTGCAAACTGTTGCTGCCGAGAGAAGGGGGTGGGTAGGCAAATTTAGAAATCAGAAGCAAAGAAAGATGGAGAGGATCGTTCACTATCGTACCTAGAAAGTCGAGTGCAGGCAATGTTTCGTTCAAGAAACTCACAAAATTGTTTGGAATTCTGAGCAACCACTCTGAAAAGAGCAGGACACATGGCCATCTGCCTTCTACGGAGTTAGATTCTTGGTCCATCTATCTCAGTATTGCCTACACGGGCTGACAGCCGTTCTCCAGGGTTTTAGACAAGGGAGTCTAGAGCTGGAGGTGGATCCTGGGACCTTCTGTATGCAAAATAAGTGTTCTGCGACTGGGCTATGGCGTTTCCCAATAGTTATGTCCCTTTGGATATGCTTTCTGCTATTTGGTTTCCATAGGAATGCAAACACACAAACCTTCTCCCCCCCCCCCCTTTTAATGATTAAAGGGTAATTTATTTGGATTTTAATCCGATTTTAAGATGTATTTCAGTCGATTGTTGAATTTCATGTCTTAATGTATTATATATTTTGTTTTTAAATATATTTTTATTAATTTTTACATAAAGTTTCCAAAAAAACACACAACATATTTTCTTATCTTATACAATGTTTTGGACTTCCATCAACCACATCTGAAGATTTTTCAGTCTTTATCACTTAATCTGCATTTCATTAATTTCACTATTACTTTTCATAGTCCTTCATTAATAATTCTCTTCATACTTTTCTCTGCAATATTTCATATAGTGCTCCTTACAAAACATATTGCAATCCTACTAGCATAATCTGTTGATTACAATTGCTTTTCAAATAATTCACATATTTACTCCAGTCCTCTGAGAATCTCTGATCCCACAGGTTTCAAATCCTTCCTGTCATCTTATCTAATTCTGCATAGTCCATTAATCTGCCATTTTTCTTTCATTGGTAGTTCTTGTTTCCATTTCTGTGCCGTTAGTACCCTTGCTGCCATTATTGCATATAGAAACAGTTTATTATCCTGTCTATTAATATCCTCCCCTACAATGCCAAGTAGAAACGCTTCCGGGGTTTTTGTAAATGTATATTTCAACATCATTTTCATTTCATTATATATCATTTACCACAAGCTTTTCAGCAAACACACACACCTTCTCAGGGCCACTTTGCAACAAGATATTGCTCACAGCAAAGCCCTGTTAAATCTTAGTTGCAGATTCCCCCAAAGTTAAGGAATTTTGTGCAGTCATCAGAAGCATTCCAAGATACTCTAGAGATTTCCACACTGTATATTAAGTAATTTGAAGCATTACATCCCAATCACGGAATGTTTCAAACCTCTTAGGCACAGCAAAGATTTACCATATGAATGATAATTTATGTTGGAAATGCAAAGAAAAAGAAGGCACCTTTCATCATATGTGGTGGACGTGTCCCAAGGTGAAAGACTTCTGGGAAAAGATTTATAATGAGTTTAAAAAATGTTGAAAAATACATTTATTAAGAAACCAGAAGCCTTTCTACTTGGAATAATAGGATTAGGATTGCCCCAAAAAGATGTTAGATTGTTTTTGTATGCCACTACAGCAGCAAGACTTTTATTTGTCAAAAATTGGAAATTGCAAGAGATACCAACAATAGAAGAATGGCAGATGAAGATGTTGGACTTTTTGGAGTTGGTCGGCCTGACTGGAAGAATCCGCAACCAGAAGGAAGAGGAATACCAAGAAGATTTTAAGAAATTCAAATAATATTTAGCCAAATATTGTAATATAAAATAATTAGAAATCACTTGGAAGTATCAAATAGTCTTAGGATTAGATTAAGAATGAATTGTGAAAGAATTAAGGATAAGAATATCAATAAAAGAGAAGAGGATAGTAAATTGAAGGTGTTAATTTTTAAGAAATATGATTTTGGAGAACTGTTATAAGATGATACAATGAAATTCAGTTAGGGGAGATTTGAGGAAGTCAGTTAACAATGAAAGTTAAATTAGGTTAGAAGTAATAAGTGTTTTTATTTGTCTTTTCTTCTTCTTTTTAGTATTATAATGTGTTTTCTTTTGTGTGTTTTGTATGTTATTTCTGCTACAATTTTGGAAAATTAATTAAAAAAAAATTGGGGGGAATGAAATGCTACTGTGTGAAGTTTACAAACTGGAACAAATGGTGTGCAGCTGATATCAGGAGCAAAGGGTCTGTACAATTTTATATATATCACTGGGTAAAATGTAAGCCTGTCCTACCAATGACATTCATGTTGGCAAGTGACGTTGGTCCTTACACTCTTGGTCCATCCAACTGAGCTATGTCTTCATTGATTGGCAGCTGCTCTCTAAGATTTCAGACTGCTGTCTTTCCCAACGCTACCTAGCGATGGCAGGAATTGGACCTTGGACCTTTGCATTCAAAACAAATGCTCAGCCACTGAGCTATGGGAGCCCCCTTAATGAATTGTGTGGGTGAAATAGGTATATGTCAAAACAAATATCTGTAGGATACAGTTTTCCAGCAACATCATTTGCAGGAATGGCTAGAATTATCTCTCTTTAGCAAACAGCATCCTTACCAAATGTGAGCTTTGATTTGATATATGCAATCAGGTCTTGTCTGCTTGAATTAACACCGCCTTCTGGCATCTTGAAAATCTCATGCTAGCTTTTAAAGTTATACTCCAGCCATACAGGTCAGGCGATACCAGGCTTTTCATTAGAGCTGAGCAAAAATGAAACAAATCTTTAACCATTATCCATCAATCAATGAGAAAAGAAACTGCATTGACAATTATTAAAGGAACAAGAAAATTTCAGTGACATTTTCATGGGCGGTAGTAGTGATACTTACCTTACTTTTGAGATGGCTGAGGGTTATTTGTGAAAGCTCTTTCATTCATTCTACAGATCATCTCACCAGTGGTGAGCCTTCTCAGGTGACCGTGCATCAATCAAAGCCCAGAGCAAGTCATCACACGTTAACTCCTCCCACAGGTCTTTTTCAGAGAGGCTAAAGAAATGTTTACTGGAAAGAAACTCTTTGTCATCTTAAACTCAAATCCCCACACTGTCAAAAACTCTAAAGAAATTATAAATTGTCTAGAGAATGAGACCCCCACCCCCAAATGATACCTTGTCCATATAGGCAGAAGACTAACTCAAATGTTGAAAAGTTTATTAAGTCTTGATTTTTAATAACAAATTTCAGAAAAGGAAAGGAAAGGAGGAGGAGGAGGAGGAGGAGGAGAAGGAGAAGGATGAGGAGGAGGGGAAGAGAAGAGGAAGAAGAAGAAGAAGAAGAAGAAGAAGAAGAAGAAGAAGAAGAAGAAGAAGAAGACGACGACGACAGTGGCTCATATTAAGAATACAATAGCCGGCAATACATGTAAACATATAAATCCATATAAGGCAGGCAACAGTCCAGATAGGAATGTGTTCAAATGGGTCAAGGACAGTTAGGTTTTCTGGCCATCACTTAATGGATGAAAGGTGTTTTTGTCCTCCCAGGCTTGGAAGTTTTAAGTCTCCTAATGACCACAAGGGCTTGCAAAACCCACTTTTGCTGTCGTGCAGTTAAGCAAAGGGAGTTTCACAAGTCTTTTAACATTTCCATCTCTCTGATGACGGTGCTTCAACAGACCACGTCTTCAAGGTGCTGACAATAAGGAAAGTGTATTACAGTCAAGGATCTCAAGAAAGAGGCTTTCAACATCAGCTGCTATGGAACAATGAAATATATACTCTCTCTTAAATAAACTGGTGTTAATTGGTGGGGCGGGGGTAGGGTGGGATGAGGTAAGGCAAAGCAGGAACGAAAGTGTCATGTTGTAGTTGTGATATCTTCATATCTTCCTTAATGAGATTTTTTTATGGCCAATGTAAATTTGTCTGGAACTGAATCTTTGTCTTGGGAACCCTGAATAATGTTACACCGCTCATTCCCAGTGTACGTTCAGGCTTCCGCACTCCCTTCTCCCCTCCCTCTGAAAGTGGCTCCTTCTGGCAAACTGAAGGCAATTGAAGCTGAGTTTAATTAGCTGCCTTCTGTAAATATGCCATTATTCTTCTCACTCAGTGCTGGAGTTATATTTACAAAGGGAACAGATAGCAATAATTATTTTGGGCTGTAGTTAGTCAGTATTAGTTAATGCCTGGGTGTAATTGAGGGGAAATTAAGACAAGTGTAGTCTTTGCTGGTGGGAAAGGAGGGGGGGGGACATATGAGACAGCCAGAAGCAGGGAGCACCTGGATTTTCCGTCACCAGCAAGACATATGGAGGTCTAATCAGAGAAGTAAATATTTGTCCCATACCTCGTACCCTCTGGGTTTATGTTTTAATTAGTCATAATATGTTATCAGGTAGAAAAATTATTATAAATCAAAGGGGGCTTTTTTTTTCCTGAGTGAAACCAAGCTCTGGTTCCCTAAACTGGAGTAAAAGTTCCTTCCTGTTCTCATACTGCAGTGAAATCGATCTCCTTTCATTGGCCTGTCCTTAGTCTTCAGACACTTTTATTGAATAACACGGGGGGAGGGTGCGACTGGAATACCTGTGAGAAATTGTTGTGTTCTCGTGGATCATGGTTATGGAGGATGTTCCCAGTTCTGGATTATTGTAACTCGCTCTACGTGGGGCTGCCCTTGAGACTGACCCAGAAACTCCAGCGGGTGCAGAATGCTGCAGCGAGACTCCTTATGAGGTCTTCACTGCGAGATCACATTCACCCGGTGCTATACCACCTGCACTGGTGGAGTACAGGATCAGGTTTAAGGTGCTGGTTTTAACCTTTAAAGCCCTATACGGCCTAGGACCCTCGTACCTACGGGACCGCCTCTCCTGGTATGCCCCACAGAGAAACTTACGGTCGTCAAATAAAAACATCTTGAAGGTCTCAGGCCACAGAGAAGTTAGGCTGGCCTCAACTAGAGCCAGGGCTTTTTCGGCTGTGGCTCCGATCTGGTGGAACACTCTGTCACAAGGGACCAGGGCCCTGCGGGACTTGACATCTTTCCGCAGGGCCTGCAAGACAGAGCTGTTCCACCAGGCCTTTGGCCAGGGCACAGCCTGACTCCCTCCCTCGGCAATCTTTGTGGAGCTCTGGCCCAATGGTTGCCAGTGGCTTGAATTAATTAATTTTATAATGAATGATTTTAGAGTGTTGTTTATGCTGTACTTTTGTACTGTTTTATTGTTGTTAGCCGCCCTGAGCCCGGCTTCGGCTGGGGAGGGCAGGATATAAATAAAATTTATTATTATTATTATTATTATTATTATTATTATTATTATTCTCTGGTCAGTTGTGCCATGCATACAGCTCCTCAAAACTCCTCATGATGACCTCTCCTAGATAAGATTCTGTGGTGTCCAGGTGAGTAGATGATAAGTTATTATTCTCCTGAATTGTCAGGGACTGTGCTGGGCAGGGCTGCACTAAGGAGGAGTAGTGGGAGGCCCCTCCTCCCCCTGCTCCTGATCAGGGTCCTCAATCTTCCCAGAAGCATTTAGAACATAGATTTAGAACAGTGGTTTGCAGAGGGGCATAGTTCAGAAGGCAGAAGCTGGGAAATACTGGATGGGGAACAGCTAGGAGAAGAAACACTGGAAGAGAGAGGGTTAACAGATTCACAGTCTCTAAACAGCATTCCTCTGCTCAATCCAAGGTCAAGAAGAGCTCAGAAAGTCTCAGAACAGAAAGCACAGAGGATACAAGCTCAGGTTACAAGACGTAGGAGTGACATAGATTAATAGGGACGGAGGGGGCGTAAGCTTCATTGGGAGCACCACCATTCTGGGTTGACGTTTTCTTTTGTCCTTCACTGTGTTTATTAAAGTAACTAACTGGTAAGAATTCCTTTCATTTGATCTGCTCATTTACGGCCACCAGTATCATGTCATTTACGAAGCCTGACATGAATAAAGAACTCTTTCTTAATTACAAGTGAGAGCCTCTGCATGTGTTCTTTCAGTTAGGAATCAGGATGGACCATATGGCAGGGTTAGGGAACCTACGGCCCTCCAGATGTTATTGGACTCCAACTCTCATCAGCCCCAGCCAATAGCCCAGGATGATGGGAGCTGGAGTCCAACGATACCTGGAGGACCCAATGTACATGGGATCGGCTTTGCACTCTAATTTCAAGCAAAATTTCTAGGGGAATGATTCCTGTTTCTGTTAAGCGTTGATTCTGAAAAAGGGGATGTGTAAAAGGCCTGCCAAACATAGATAGATATATCTGTGCATTAGATTTTTCAGTAAATTTGAACTCGGGTGACTCTGAAAAGAGAATATGTAATTAAAAATTGGTGGCTCTGCTGGAAACGAGTGCTTAATGTGATGTTGGTTAATGAAACGTTGGCTAATTTATTTCTCTTTTGTAACTGAAACGAAATCTTCAAATAAATAAACTAATTAAGGGCACAATCCTGTGGTCCCTGGGAAGTTATCCAACACACCACAGGACATTGCAAATCTTCTTCTCCACAGGCAGGGAAGGCGGGGTGCCCTCATGGAGAGAGACACTCTTGGAAGACTCTGTCCGGCCAGAGTGGAAAGAGCTATGCATGCCGTTTCCCAGCAAATCAGAGCTCTGGTGGCAAAGAAGAAGAAGAAGAAGGAAGAAGAAGAAGGAAGAAGAAGAAGAAGAAGAAGAAGAAGAAGAAGAAGAAGAAGAAGAAGAAGAAGAAGAAGAAGAAGAAAGTCATATCTGTCCCAAGGTGCTTCTTTTCCCCTGACACATACCCAAAATGCAGAGGAAATTTCGAGTGAAAAGGAGGGAATACAGTGGTACCTCGGGTTAAGTACTTAATTCATTCCAGAGGTCCGTTCTTAACCTGAAACTGTTCTTAACCTGAGGCACCACTTTAGCTAATGGGGCCTCCTGCTGCCGCTGTGCCGCTGGAGCACGATTTCTGTACTCATCCTGAAGCAAAGTTCTTAAGCTGAAGCACTATTTCTGGGTTAGCGGAGTCTGTAACCTGAAGCCTTTGTAACCTGAAGCGTATGTAACCCGAGGTACCACTGTACCCCTTATTTTTTTTTAAAAAAAAAAGGGAGGGGAAAGGTGTAGGAGGAACCACCACCTTGCAAATAAAACACAAAAGTTTTTGGGGGTGGAAGTCTGATCCTGTATTTGTTGGCATATGGTTTCAGGTGAGGTAGTGCAGTGCACGATACAGAACTGTGGGACGTGGAAGGAGAAAGTTGATCGTGCTCCAGCATCAGTGGATGAAGGTGTGGCTTGCATTATTCCTTATTCTCCTAAAGAGATGTTACCAACAACAACAACAACAACAACAACGACAACAACACTTCAAAACCTCTAGCCAAGTTCACTAAGCTCTCAAACTCATCCAGCAACAGGCTGTGTGCAAATTAGTTATTTCCCTATGTTTGAAATCTTGAAGATAACTTATTATGGGGGGGAAACAAAATGCACCCACAGAGGGATATGCGTATCTCCAAAATATATTCATCTGTTTCCTAGGACGGTTAAATCCACAGTGCTCAATGAATGTTTCAGCAGTAGACGCTCCAGATCTAGATGCACAATGCTACTGAATTCATAGGTGGCACCGGTTGAGTGGCAGGATATTTAATATGTTGAGAGGGTATGCAAGCTACTCTGGTGCCCACATGCTATTACCAGGGAAAAAACCACAGCCGATGCAGTAGACTCCTGGGTGCTCATTCGACACAGAGCCAATTCTCATCTGAGCTATTATGTAGACGAGATGCTAAAAATGGTCCTATGTGACTCTGGCATTACTGTTGTGAAAAGCACCAGCTCCAAAATCAAGCAATAGATTATATTTTCCCACTTGCCTAATGCCAAGAGATTTTACGTGTCTGTATCTCGGCGGAAGTTGATACACATGCAGAGTTTTTTCTTGCCAATGTTCAGATGGGAAGAGTTTCCATAATTTAAAAATGAGCTCCAAGTTTGGCCAGGCAACCAGGACTCATTCCGGCTTGGGAAAGAGTCAATGTGTATGGGTTGCTTGCTGCGTTTTCGGGGTTTTTTCATTGTTGCACTATTTTGCAGAATAACCTCTATTTTCCGAATAACTTCTTTGAACAGCTTGTAGTTCTGGCAATCATGGATATCTAGGAATATCAGATACTTCTGATGAAAGTGGAAACAGGAGTGCAATTTCTTTATTCACCCCATGTCCAGAATGGAAATGAATCCAGTGGATGCAACTGGTGTCCACAGTTGTTGTTGTTGATTTCAGGCCACAAATGATACATAGTTGATTACGTTTCCCTCCATTTGCATTGTGATTCATTGAAATGAATGGGGTGGAATAACTTAATGACAGCATAATTTATGTAATTTATATAATTAATTGTCTAAACTACATAAACTGAGTGTCAGGATGCTGTCAGCGGCTCCCGGTTGGTTGCCCAGGAAATTATAAAGACAAGGAAAAGTTTCTTACCGTCCTTTTTTACTTCAATATTGCAGAGAGAGACTATAGAATCCAGCATCCTGGATAATGGCATTGTCCCAAGTGAATCTCCACACCCACCCACACCCCCGTCTCTCCCACTTCCTCATTCACCACTTCTGTGGGTGCTGCTACGTGCCCTCTGTCTTTGAGTTCTTTGCTCTCCTACTTTTAAGGCTCACCAGGTTCTGGGAGATGGGGGGGTCTGGAATGTTTTCTAAAGACACTGTGCCAGCCAGCTGCCACTCTGGTTCTGCCTTCTCCTCTCCCATTATTTCCCCATTTCCCCCCTCATCTGCCTCTGAGCTGTGACCTCCCTCAAACCACTATACTGTCAGGATGGGGAGGCGGTCTCCATCATTCCTCCTCTGACCAGCGCCTGACATCAAGTAATTTTGCCACAGTGGACACTAAGGCAAATAACATTAGCAGCAGTTGAAGTGAAGTGGAACAGAAACAGAGCTGCATGCAACAAATACAGAGTGACGACTGACCATGCTGGAGGGCCTCAAATCATTGGTAGGAGCTAGATCAAGGACCCACCAGTGTATAAGGCACCTATTGATGCTTTTGAATTATTTTATTAGCAATTTCAGCATAACAAAATATCAGAACATATCATATTCATTATTTTTCCCCTTCCTCCCCATCAAGTCCCCCCGAGACTTCCTTCAGCTCCTCTCTCTGATTTCTCAGCACATATTATTCTCTGCATGTTATGAAATTATACATATCCTTACATTATCTATCTGCCATGTTATCAACCAATAAATTTGCGTATGTTTATTCAAAACCTGCCAAGGAGTCCAGTTTATTTTGTTGTCTTTTTAGATAATTTGTAAAAAGCTCCCATTCTTCCTTAAAGTCACAGTTGTCCTTGTCCCTCAATTTGTATGTCAATTTGGCCAACTCTGCATAGCTCATCAATTTTTCTTGCCACTGTTCTTTCGTTGGGATTTCCTCATTCTTCCATCTTTATGCTATCAAGACTCTTGCCGCTCAGGGAAGTTTTTAATGTTTGATGTTTTATTGCGTTTTTAATATTCTGTTGGGAGCCTCCCAGAGTGGCTGGGGAAACCCAGTCAGATGGGCAGCATATTATTATTATTATTATTATTATTATTATTATTATTATTGACTCTGCAGCTCAGCAGGGATTTTGAACCCAGTCCTCTTGTCAAAAGTCCGACACTACAATGACTTCTCTCTCTCTCTCTCTCTCTCTCTCTCTCTCTCTCTCTCTGCAGACATTGGTGGTGGATAGATATAGGCAGTTACAGTAGATTAAAAACCAAATGGGAGCATATTTGATTTCCTGCAATTTGCAACAATATTTTTAAATAAATAAATAAATCTCCCTCCTCCTCCTAATTTTATATTTCAATTACTTAGTAAGCCAGAGGGGTGGGAGGGGGGAAAGAGGCGATGGGTTATTGCCTTGTTTCCGTTGACTTCTGCTGTGGGGAAGACTTCTTTTTAACAGCGGCCTCTACTGTTTTATATTAAAGATAATCAAGTATATTGTAATCATAAAATAGCAATATAGCCCCAAAGATCATTCTGCTATGCCCTTGTCAGGGGTTTAACTGCATATTGGAGTTCGGCGGAAGTCTGTCTACTGCACAGCACATAAAGCGCAGGAAAGCTGATAGGTTTCTGTAAGCCTTGCTCTTGAAATCCATTCTATAAAAAACCAAGTACAAACTAGTGCAGCTTTCCAAGTGCTTTCTTCCCCTGGCATTTGTGTGTGTGCATCCCCCCCCCCCCCCCGACACACAAACAGATGCCCTGCTTATTCAGTATTTGTCCTGGTTTCCTTACACAGCGGTTAGACAATGTCAAGCGTTTATTGAGCATTCATTCTGATTTGTTTATGGGGCGGTGATATAACGGCAAGCATTCATTCTGATTTACTTGCAGGGTGTTTACACGTCTTCCCATTCATCATTTGTTCATCCCACCCCCCACCCCACCCCCCAGCGCATTTCTCTGTTCGCTTTAGTTACTGCAAAAATATCTGTTCTTCTTTTCTTTCTTTCTTTAAAAAAATATGGATTTGTTGCCCTGAGGCAACAGGGTGCTTTAATCCACTCTAATTGCAAAAAAACCAACAACTAAGGTTCCAGTATTTCTTGAATACTACCTGCAAAACAGTGACATTCTAGAGGCACCCACAGATAACTTTTTAACAAAACTCTTTTACGACGCGGTAGGATTCTCACCTGAAGTACGCCAGTATTGCTTTCCTGACTTCAACTGAGATATATTTGCTGAAATACTGGCCCGCTGATGAACATTTTCACAAGTTAATCTCGCCGTCCTTCAGCAGGAGAAAGTGTTCCATCTGCTGGTCACGCGGCAGAACTGCATCCTCTGTGGTGAAGCAGATGGGCGATGATAAGGCGGCTCCATAACGGGAATTTGAGGAGAATGCTCTTAACACTTGTTGTTGTTAGATTATGCCTTCCAGGTCAGCCAAATGTGTCAGTACGGAATGACCACCATATCCATAATAAATTGTGCATTCTCAGAGCCAAGGCCTTCTGTGCTGAAATAACTTAAGTACAGCAAACATAAATATATTTAATCTTTCATTGCACTCTGGCAAATGTTAAGAATGGAGGCTGCAAGAAAACATTCTGCTTCTAATGGAAACCCGGAAGATGGCCTTAGGAAGCTTGCAAACATGGCGTGATAGCAGTGTCCATGTTCTGCACTTTGTCCCCAAATGTAAGGTCCCCAAAGGTAAAGTAAAGGACCCCCTGGAGGGTTAAATCCAGTCAAGGTGACTATGGGGTTGTGGCTCTCATCTCACTTTTTAGCATTTGTCCACAGACAGCTTTCCGTGTCATGTGGCCAGCATGACTAAACCGTTTCTGGCACAACGGAACACCTTGACGGAAACCAGAGCGCACGGAAATGCCGTTTACCTTCCCGCTGCAGTGATACCTATTTATCTACTTGCACTGGCGTGCTTTCGAACTGCTAGGTTGGCAGGAGCTGGGACAGAGCAACGGGAGCTCATCCCATCACATGGATTCGAACCACCAACCTTCTGTTTCGCAAGCCCAAGAGGCTCACCACAGCGCCACCCTCATCCCAAATAGACCCACCCCTACCATTAGGTGGAGTGAGGCAGTGACCTCAGGCAGCAATTGTTAGGGATCTGCAGCAAGACGTTGCAGGACACTGCCTGCTCTTGCTGCCCTTGGGTGCAGCAGAGAACTGGGCCCATTTGTCAGTGTTGAAACATTCAAGTGTTAGATGGTCAGCATCTGGCTATGGAATGGGACGTAGCACCATCTCATACTTTTTGCTCATGTCTTGCTCTCACCTCACATGTCTTGACCCTAGAGCTGGGGGAGAAATTCAGTTCAGTTATTGTGAGCCAGTGTGGTGTAGTGGTTAAGAGCAGTAGTCTCGTAATCTGGTGAACCGGGTTCGCTTCCCCGCTCCTCCACATGCAGCTGCTGGGTGACCTTGGGCCAGTCACACTTCTTTGAAGTCTCTCAGCCCCACTCACCTCACAGAGTGTTTGTTGTGAGGGAGGAAGGGAAAGGAGAATGTTAGCCACTTTGAGACTCCTTAAAGGGAGTGAAAGGCGGGATATCAAATCCAAACTCTTCTTCTTCTTCTTCTTGTTTAAAGGCAGAGGCAGCCCAGCCTGTCTCATCACCTGAGGCAAAGTGGGAATTGCCACTTCTTAGCCCAACAGGCTGCACTGCTGACACCTCTGTTGTGCCCTGCTTCTTGTCAAACTCAGTGAGAGACAGGGCGCTGTTCAGAGTGTTGCTGATGGGCTTTCCCCTCTGGGGGCGAGCCGAGCAGCAACTGGCTTGCAGGAATGCCTTGGCTCTTGCTGAACTCAGCAGGAGCCAGGGTGCTCCTCAGAGGGCTGTTGCGCACTCAGCTTCTCCCAGGGATGGGAAAGCCGAGTGGCAATGCCACGTGCTAGAACATCTCCCTCTCGGTGGCGGAAGCACCGCCTCCTGCACTTCCACCATCTGAGGCAAGTGCGTCACCATGTGCAATGGGTGGGCCGGCTCTGTTTACAGGCAAACTTACCTAATTCACACATTCTGAAACAAGGTGCAGACCAAAAGCCAGCCATCCTTTGAAATTCACACTTCCCCCGGATTTCGCCGTGCAGTTCTCCTGCCAAGTAAGGTGTACAAAAATGCATATGCTGCGCTAAAGTATGCAGAGAAATGCAATGCTTAGTGAAAATAGCATAAATTAATGCACTGTATTAGGGAATTGGGGGGGGGGTGTTTATCAGGCAAAATTGCATATAAAAATGTGCTTATTGGGAGAAAAATTCACTAAAATGCTTGTGAATTTTCATGAGGCCTTAAAAAAAACCCCAATTGTTGGGGATATCTGTAGAGCTGAATTTAAGATTGGAAACGTAAGATGGTTTCCACCCTGACCTCTGTGCATTGATGATGTCTTGTGAATAGAGACTACAAATACACACACAGTATGCTCTGTAGCAGGGTTAGGCAACCCATGGCCCTCCAAATGTTGTTACAGCTATGCATTGTTTTGCGGCCGGGATCCATTTTGGAGCCCTGGCCACTAGCCGAAAAGGACGCAGGGCAAAGTGCCGTGTCTGTGCAAGCAGTTTGTGCTTCTGCGCATGCGCGATTTAGCACTTCTGCGCATGCGTGAGCAACCCGTTCCAGTACTTCTGGGTTTGCCATGGACATTCGCCGGAATGGACACTAGACAAGGCGGACGTTCGCAGAGGTATTACTGTATTCTTATGTTCCCATTAAATAGGACAATGGGCAGGAAAGATAGCAATTGTAGTCCAGCAACAACCAGATGGGGCCACAAGTTTTCTGTCCCTGGGACAAAAGCCCACACAGACCACAGCTCCTATGTGAACCCAGTATTTGCAGTTATGGGCTGTGAACATAAGACATGGTTGTTACATGGAGGTGCCAGAGGCCAGGCTCGACAATGTGACGAGTTGATTGCCCATACATGTGTTGGGAGAATGGGGCTAATTTTCGCAATTTGCTTTTGGAGTCGGGCCCACCAAAACTGTGCACATTATTAAAAAGCGAGTGCCCCCATGGATTTACACAGGGACATTGCAGCACTTCCCATTTCACAGGCAGTCCCAGGCCAAAACGATCCCGAGAATATAACACTTATCCTAATGCATGCGAAAAGGACCGGTTTCCCAGCAATGAGAAATTCTTGGCTTCTCATAGCCGATCCATCTTTGGCCTGTCCCCTTTTGTGTGAAAGCATGGTTGTTTATTTACAGATAAATCTTGTTTCTTACTTTCAGGCATGAACGGTGAATGCTGTCTCTGGCTGTTACTAATGATCCCTTTTCTGCTGCCTGGTTTCCTTTTCTGTCTGCATGGTAAATTCAGCTGCGCTCGCTGAGCAGAAGAGACGGAGGGGATGACCCCACCAGATACACATCTCCACATTTTTGATCTTCCCACTGGAAGGCCAGTCATTCATCTCACATCTTGAAATCTGCACGCATGCCATGCGTTAACGGAGCGCTGCCATGCAACCAGGCAAACAGAAAACAGCACCTTATTGAAAAGCAAAACAGGAAGGTTAAAAATAACCATCATATATTAAGCCTGCCTTCCTATGTGCTCTTACTCAAGAGCAAGACTTCTTCAAGCTCTGTGGGATTTACTCTGGAGTAAGCAGGCACAGGCTGTAATTAGAATTTATCGAATAAGTTAACTTCCCTTTCCCTTAATTATGGAGAATTTTAGTTATTTCTTCACTCTAAGAATGTTGCTGGTCTCCTTTGCTGAAAGTTTGGGCAAAGCAAACATTTCACTTGTGGTGTTCATTTTACATCTAAGTTCTCAAGCTCAAAAGCACTTTTCTTCTCTTCTTCTTCTCTTCTTTATGATTTTCAGTTTTACACATTTCAATAATTTTACAATCATTTTCACATTTCAAAACTCGACTTCCTTCCCCCTCTTTCTGCAGTTCCTTTCAATTTCTTTTTTATATTTTCTGCATATTCCAAATTATCTTAATTTACTCATTTATTCATCTACTTTGAAAATATACTCTTATAAAACTGCAGGTTATCACAATAACCCTGCCAATGTTCTTATCTGTTTACAATTTATTTGTAAATATTTGATAAACCATTTCAATTCTTTTATATTAAAAAAGTTGGTTATCTTGATTTCTTATTTTTCTGGTGAGTTTTGCAATTTCTGCATATTCCATAAGTTTATGTATCCATTCTTCTTTCCCTGGGACTTTTTCTTCTTTCCATTTTGGGGCACTTTTCTTTCAGTGCCTTATCAGTGGCGAACGGAGCCCCCTGTGACTGGTAGGTTAAAAGGAAGGGAGGTGAACAGTAGGTGGAGCCAGAGGCAGTGACAGGCAGACTCTATCATCACTTCAAGAAAGAAAAGAACAGAAATCTCCTCTCTGAGTCATTGCAATAATGATCAGGTTGCAAAATCTGTTTCCTAGAATGGATCATGAGGGGTATGCTCTCGGAATGTTTGCTGCTTTGAATAAATGAATTTTGATTGTCATTGAAGGGTGTTATCATAGTATGGTCTATTCTAGGAAAATGAATGTTTAGCAACTGAGTGGTGTATTCAATGCTAGTCCTACTCAGAGTAGGTCTATTCAAGTTCATATACATGACTTACTTAGGTTCATCATTTTAATGGTCCTACACTGACTTAGTTGAATGCCACATCGAGTGTTATTGTACTGTATTACTTACTAAAATTGACACTTGGGGTTTGTTTGTTTTTTGTTAGATTGATTATTTGTATTTTCTAATTAAATTCAATTTGCTTACTTATTAAATATATATAGCTGCTTATCCGTAAATACTCCCTGGGTGGCTTAGAAACAAATTAATTAAAATACAATCTGTAAGAGTTAAAATCAACAGTAAGCAGGGAAAGACTGCAAAACCACCACCACAAAACTTCCTTGCAACCGAGTTAGCATAAGGCAATTTGCAGCCTAAATTTAAGACACAAGTTGGAAGTCTGGGTGAATGAATAGGTATTCACCTATTGCCAAAAAGATGTTCTACAGAGAAGATGACAGGCAAGTGTTTCTGGGGAGGGCATTCCATAGCCAAAGGTCTTGTTTTTGACAGCCAGTTGCCTCATTGCACTTGCTGAAGGCCCTTGGAAGAAAGTTTCCGAAAGGGATCCTAAGGAGGTGGTTTTTCAAGGAATCTGGTCCCAAGCCATTGAAGGGCTTTACAATCTGCACTTTAAATTGGGCCTGGAAATGGACTCTTGGTTGCAATTGTCTAGTATTGTTAGGAGTGATACCATCATTCATGTATTTAATAATATTTTTTATTGGTTGGGTGTATACCACTTTTAGTACCCAGAAAGGGCTATACAAATAGGGTGGCCGCATAACCCAGTTCACAGGTGACAGGCCTGATTCTGAAGAGCTGTTGGAATGCAATACAGTGTGGTACCTCGGTTGTCGAACGTAATCCATTCAGGAAGACCGTTCGACTTCCGAAACGTTCGACAACTGCGGCGCAAAGGGTGGGTGGGAAAGTCAATGGAGAAAAAAGAAAAAAAGAAGCTGTTCGACTTCCGAGGCGCATTTGAAAACGGAAGCAATTACTTCTGGGTTTTCAGCATTCGGGTTCCAAAATGTTTGATGGCCCCTAGGAGTTGGCTCCTATACCAACTTGGCTGCAGAAGTTGCCAGAAGGAGACGTACAAAGCGCCATCCAACAGCCTTAGGGACTCCACTCTGGATTTGTGTAGGGTTTACTCTTTAGCCTTTTCTTTAGCCAGTGTGGTGTAGTGGTTAAGAGTGGTAGTCTCGTAATCTGGTGAACTGGGTTCACTTCTCCGCTCCTCCACATGCAGCTGCTGGGTGACCTTGGGCCAGTCACACTTCTTTGAAGTCTCTCAGCCCCACTCACCTCACAGAGTGTTTGTTGTGGGGGAGGAAGGGAAAGGAGAATGTTAGCCACCTTGAGACTCCTTCGGGTAGTGATAAAGTGGGATATCAAATCCAAACTACTACTACTACTACTACTCTTCTTCTTCTTCTTCTTCTTCTTCTTCTTCTTCTTCTTCTTCTCCTCCTCCTCCTCCTCCTCCTCCTCCTCCTCCTCCTCCTCCTCCTCCTCCTTCTCCTCCTGAAGATATCCTGCAGGGCAACAGAGGTTTAGGATCAGAGTTTTCTTTCTTCTAGGTGGGCTACCTTCCCAGGTAAACGAGCTGTATCTGCCCCTCAATTCCCTCTATAGCAAGTGCAGAAACTACTGTATTTTTCGCTCTATAAGACGCACCAGACCACAAGACGCACCTAGTTTTTGGAGGAGGAAAACAAGAAAAAAAATATTCTGAATCTCAGAAGCCAGAACAGCAAGAGAGATCGCTGCACAGTGAAAGCAGCAATCCCTCTTGCTTTTCTGGCTTCTGAGATAGCTGCGCAGCCTGCATTCGCTCCATAAGATGCACACACATATCCCCTTACTTTTTAGGAGGGAAAAAGTGAGTCTTATAGAGCAAAAAATACGGTACCTTTTTGACCACTGGACCCACTATTGGTCTTTTCTGCTCAATCCGCCAAAGCCTGTCTTCGCAAGCAGGGCAAGTCCCTAACTCACTGGTCTGTGTGTGGTTTTATTAGTGCTGAGCAAGTATCTTTACCCATTTAATGCATTTGAACACAGCCAAAACAGCAGCAGCAGCAGCAACAGTGATGATGATGATGACGACGACGACAACAACAACAACAACAACAACAACAACAACAACAACAACAACAACATGCTGTTTTGGAAACGATCTTGTATTTTAGAAAGCAATGAGCTAGGACAATTCCCCCACCCTCCACGGTGCTTATTTGGGGGTGATGAATTGTTTCTCTTGTGTGTGTGCGTGCGTGCTTGCGTGCGCACACACACACACACACACTTTTGCTTTCTCCTGCATTACCATAAACGCATTCGATGCAGAAAGCGATTGAGGAGCAGAAAACATTTCGAGATGAGAGACAGAGAGACAGGCTGCGGGCCGCTCTCCCTGTTCCTGCGTTACCTGTCCCTTGAACTGACAGCAGAGGGTGAAAGCTGGCATTCAATACAAGGGAGATGGACAGCCTTTCAAATCTTCCAGGAGGTCAAGAGGGGGAAGGGAGAAGGGAGCTTGGCAGGCAACAGCTCCTGCCAGCTCCTGCCTGTCAGTTTGGTGGCACAAACCCACCAATACACTTCAGCCGTCAAACATCTGCTATGTTCCTTTTAATGAGGCCATTACTTCCCATATGTGTGGCATTATGGCTCGATTTTAACTTGTTCTGTCTTGCGAGGGAGGGAAGAGAATCGTCGTCGGTGCGGCGCATACAGCCCTAAATCAATATGAAGTTGTTTCTGCTAAGGTGGAAAAGGCATGTGATTGGCGTGCTGTCAGTTTCCTAGCCCATCTGCTCTCTGGGGGCCTGGCAAGGGTAATCGTGATCGCCAGCGAGAAGCAGCAGAACGTTCAGCCAACCCACCATTTCAAATCCGGAATTGGAACATAGGAAAGCTGCCCTCTGCAGTCAGATGATTGACCTCTCTAGCTCAGGGCTGGCAATGGGGAGCCTGTGACTGGCCAACCTGTTGTTGGACTCCAGTTCCCATCATCCCTGAACACTGGCCATGCTGGCTGAGGCTGATGGGAGTCAGAGTCCAAACACATCTAGAGAGCCGCAGGTTCCCCAGCGAGTTTATGTATTGTTAGGAATTTGTGGGACGATGCCCTGAGTCCCTTCCGGTTCTTTGAATCCTGTATCTGTGGGGTTGAATTCATGAATTCATGAGAGATTCCTGTGTCTAGGTAATGGTTTTGGCTGACTAGTTAAGCACTGCACTTAGCAAAGCCAAATAAGTTGCCCTGTGCCATAGAACAAATGGGCAGACCTTTTCCTCACCCTCACCTAACCACTAGGTAGGAGAACAAACGCCAGAGCGTTGTGTCTGAGCTGAGTTGGAAGCAGACTGGAAGCTGGAGACACAGAGACATGCTTGCTCTGTGCTGGATCCAAAGCTGTGACTAATGGAGAAGCAAGATATTTTGGGGTGTCAATGCTGTGAGTCCCTCCATCCTATGCTCCGGTTGCATATACGTGTAAATAAAACCATATATCTTAAAAACACCATAAGTCTCTTCTGGCCTTCATCCCAAGGAAACGCCTGGAACCCCTGGAATCTCTCTCCTCTCAGAGATTGGGGTGGCATGCAACAAGATATTAGATGTCCTTTCTGGCCTGGAAATATCTGAAATACAAGCGCTGTCAAGAGATTTAGTGCTACATTGAAGACATTCCCAAGCAGGCAAGCCGAGTAAGACATCAAAGTGCAAAAGGAAATCTTCCTTACAATCCCTCTGTAAATGAAGCTGTGTGCCCTTCCCATGTATAATTGGCTGCTAGCGAAAGCTCTTGTGATCTCAGAAAATGCAGCTGGAAAATATGCTGCTTAGCTTGCAGGGCACTTTGCAAAGGGGATTCAGCCTCCAATGTTGTTAGTGGCTGCATAAAGACCTTCCCACAAAGTCCTGGATTTGCTCGTCTGCTTGCTTAGGAAGGTATGTGAGATGATGATGATTCTTCTTGCTCTCGGAAGGTGTTCTGCAAAACTAGAGCATCACTGGGCTTTAGATAATTGAGGCTTTACATTTCAAACACACCAAAACACCAGCCACTGCAGATCCTTGGCAGCTCTGAGGAAATCCTTGATGGCTCTGAGGAAAGAGCCGCCCCGTCCAACGCTAGGGAACAAAAATCTGGAGCATGCTATGTCTTAAACTGATTTGAGTGTCTGGAGTTTGTCTCACATGTGAGTAACTTCCAAGCCCTCACTGAATGCTTGAGTAGGGCAGGAAGGAACAGGGCACTCTAGACCAGTGTGTTACCAAACTTTGGTCTCCAGCTGTTTTTGACTACAGCTCCCATCGTCCCGAGTTAGCAGAACCAGTGGTCAGGGGTGATGGGGATTGTAGTCCAAAAGCAGCTGGTGATCTAAGTGTGGGAAACTCTGCTCTAGACCCTTGGAACTGCAGCTCATGTCTGAGTTGAATATTTCTGCTTGGGAAAGCAAGCACGAAGGGCAAGTGTAATGTCTCAGATGTGAAGGGCTGAGAAGTGTCATTTTTATGTGCCCGTCCCTTTAAAGCAAGTGAAAGTGGGAAATGATTGGGCACCTGTTTTTGTATCATTGAAAGTTTTTCCCAACCTGGTGCCTCTCCAGATGTTGTTGGACTGAAGGGACCCATCATCCCTGACCACTGAGCGTCCCAGCTAGAGCTGGTGCAATGCCTGGGAGGTTGGGATAAGCAGTTTTAACAATAGATATGTGCACATTTCACATGCTGTAAAAGTGAGTGTACATGGAGGGCCAGTTTCTACAGTGGAATGCAGTGGTGACACTTTTCAGCAGGAGCTGATGGTGTGGTCAGGCTGCAATACCCACCTGATCTCCCTCCTGATGTCCCAAAGTGGAACAGAGAGGGGGGTGGCAATGAGGTCAGCACAATGCAAACACACCTGCAGGAAGAAGCTTGTGCTGATGTAGCAATCTCTTTAGCACTGCATTGAATTCCTCCCTGCCATTTAAATAGAAATACAATGCATCTCACTACAGCAGGGAAGGCAGCAATCTGTGTACCTGCTCAGCCTACTCTGTTGATGGGGAATTGCAAGACCTCTACTCTCTCTCCTTCTCTACTCTCTCTCCTTATGGTTCTTTATCTTTAAACCAAACCTGGACTGGGCAGCCCTGCAAATCGAAAACTCTGACAAATTGAGGCCGGAATAAAGTAGGGCTCATGGCCACCCTATGCCACCAGACATTATGATACCATCTTGTGTTATATCACCTGTAATCATCCAGTTGTTCCTGGACTGCAACTCCCATCATCCCTGAGCACTGGCCAGGTTGTTGACTTAGGATTATGGGAGTTGTAGTCCAGGAACATCTTGAGATCCTCATACATTTCAGATTACAGTTAAAGACACAGGAGCATGACCTGGTTGAGAAGTAACAATCCCATGGATTGGTTGGCAAGAGTTAATGGATCCAGCTCCTGAAAGGGCTTCTGTAACTAGGCATGGCTTCTCTCTAACACATGCATACCCTGCCCCTACAATGCTGCAGAGACCAAAAATACACTTAGTGAGGGTTCTCTTTGTCCTACAAATCTTAACAGTACAATAGTCCATTGTCTTGAACACCATAGGTCAGCCTTCGTCAAGCTGGTGCTCTTCAGATGTTGTTGGAGTCCATCTCCCATCAACCCCAGCCAGAACCCCAATGATCAGGGATTTTCATTTTCATTTGTTTTGGCAATTTGTATCCTGTTTAATTACAGTCTTCTCTAAGTGGAGTACAGAAGACTCAATACAATAAAAGATGCCCCTGACATTTTCAGGTTGGGCTGGGAATGTTCCCTGCCTGAAAGCCTGGTGAGATCCTGCCAGCTAGTTTAGACAATGTTGTGGTAGATGGACCAGAGATCTGACGAGGTATAATTCACCTTTTTATGTTCCTATGAAGGGCCATAGGTTTCCCAACCCTGTGCTAAATCTGGGATTCATTGTATGAAAGTTCACGGCTACTCCTCAGTCCCTTCAACATACTAAGTGCATCTAGGCTAGGGGTCCCCAAACTAAGGTCCGCGGGCCGGATAAGGCCTGAGGGACCCATTTATCTGCCCTGCGGCGACCCCTGCTGCCCGCTGCTGCTGCCCGCTCTTACCAGCGCTGCACTGTGTGGCTGCCCACTTCCGGAACGGAGGAGCACTGTAAATAACTTGTGTGCATGCGCAAGCATTGTGTGCATGCACACAATCTGGTGCACATGCAGATCGGAGGAGGCCCATGCACACGTGCACAAGCTATTTCCAGTGCTCCTCCAACCTGGAAGTGCGCTGGAAATAGTGTGTGCGCACACATATGGGTACGTGCTCCCCCACCCTCCGGCCCGCCACGCGATCAGCGCTGGAGACACCGGCCCGAGGCGCAGTAAGTTTGCTGACCCCTGATCTAGGCTGAATATACCCTTCCAGTCATTCATTCATTCATGTTTATTTATTGCATCCAAGGAGTTCAACATGGCATACAAGGTCCTCTCTCTCTCTCCTAGAAGGTAGGTTGAACTGAGAGCTTGTGACTGGGGCCAAGGTAACCCAAGGAGCTTCATGGCTGAGTGGGGATTTGAACCCTGGTCTGCCATGTCCAATGCTCTAAGCACTACATGGACGAGTTTCCTTCCTCTTGGGGATTTCACCCAATACAGCTACCCGACAGTTTGTTTTGAGAGCTCCTTTGGCTCTAGCAAGGCAGTGACCTTCAGAGCATCCTGAAATGGCCCATTAGTTTCTGTAGGCGCTTGAGGGGAGAGAAGGATGATGACTGGGTGCTTACGACTGAAAGCTTACTTGGCACGCAGCCCATCTGTGGCTGCCTTGATTTAATTAATGATTTACATTTTATTCATGTGTGATGGCTGCCAGCAGGGAATCATACCAGAAGTTAAACAGAGGGACCTCTCCTTCGAGGCTGGATGTATAAAATCCAAGATCCGTCCTAATTCCCAATAATGGAAAGTTTAAAAAATCTTAAAGCTTCTGCGTGCTCCCCTGAATATCTACCAATATGTTTATTTATTTTTATTGGATTTATATATCACCCTTCATCAAAAGATCCCTGAAGGGGATAAAATAAAGCACAAATAGATAGTTTAGCACAAACAAATACAATGGTACCTCGGGTTAAGAACTTAATTCGTTCTGGAGGTCCGTTCTTAACCTGAAACTGTTCTTAACCTGAGGTACCACTTTAGCTAACGGGGCCTCTCGCTGCCACTGTGTCACTGAAGCACGATTTCTGTTCTCATCCTGAAGCAAAGTTCTTAACCTGAGGTACTATTTCTGGGTCAGCGGAGTCTGTAACCTGAAGCATCTGTAACCTGAAACGTCTGTAACCCAAGGTACCACTGTAGACAAGCCACTGTACAACTTAAAAACAAGATTAAAATACATTAAAATATTAAAACATTAAAATGCAGCCTCATCACAGGAGGAGAAAGAAAGTTTCATAAGAGGCAGAAACTCAGCTGGCGCACTGATGGATTAGGAAGGCAGGAAGCTGCCTTACACTGAATCAGACCGTCAAGACCATGGTAAGAAACCTGCTGGCTAAGGCCAGTGACCCACCTTGCCTAGCATCCAGGTCTCACAGTAGCACAACAGCCAACCAGATAATGGTGAGAAATCTAAAAGTAGGACCTGAACAAAGAGCACACTCCCCTCATTTGGCTTGCAGCAACTGGTGGTATTCAGAGACTACCCTCAACTGTGGATGCAGGATATAAAGATAATATGGCATTAGTGACAAAGCCGAAAGGAATATGCAAAAATATTTTATAAGAAATAAGGGTGAAAAAGTTAGAATAACATTATGTCAGAATTAAACGAAATGATATGAAGGGAAAAATTGGTGACATAATAGTTGAAATGTATAACATACAATAAGATTCAAAAGAGGGTAAGATATTGCTGAATATGATTTTGTAAAAGAGAACACAGAAAAGGGAGATGTGAGGAAGTCAGGAAAGAGGGTTATGAAGGTAACAAGTTAGAAACAGAATCTTTATGTTTTTCTTTTCTTTTCTTTTGTATTTCTATGTATTTTCTTTTGTATTTTTTATGTCTGTGAAATCTGTTTAATTGTTCAAAAATTTCAATAAATATCTTTAAAAAAAACAGCACAGAGACTACCCTCAACTGTGGAGGCAGAACATAGCCAAGGCACAGTCTGACCCCCCCCCTTCTTTGGTAATCCTCATAGAACTCTAGCCCAATGGTTGCCATTAATTTGATTCTGAATTGATAGAATGAATTGAATGTATTTCAATTAATTGATTGTGATTTTATGTAAACTGTGCTACTTTTACTGTTGTTAGCCACTCTGAGCCAGGCTTCGGCTGGGGAGGGCGGGATATAAATAAAAAATTATTATTATTATTATTATTATTATTATTATCATCATCATCATCATCATCATCATCATCATCATCATCATTATGGTTTGCAGCTATTGAGGGAGCAAATTCTAGAGCTAAATTCTATGCTGTGTGAAGAAGTACTTTCTTTGTCTGTTCTGAATCTTCCCATAATCAGCTTCATTGAAAGTTCACCAGTTCAGATGAGAGAGGGAGAAAAACTTTCTTTTGGCGCCTTTCCAATCTTAAATTAGTTATATTTCCACATTGTTTCCTGCAAATTTGTCTTTCAAAGTCCTCACAAACTTCAACATCAGCTTTGTGCTCATTTCTTCCTGATATGCATATTTTTGCAAGCGTTCTGCCTGATATGCATTTTTGGCATGTCATTTTTCACAAATATACCTATATTTGCCCCAAAGTGTGCATATTTGTATACATATTCTCTGTTGGAGGAGCTGCACTGCTCAATGGGACAAATGACAAAGAACAGTTGTGTTTTGATTCATGGGAAGGGTGGATTACGTAGATTTGCACTATAATGTCAGCTGAGTCAAATTTCTCCCACATCCCCCAGTATCAGTACCACCTTGATATCCGTATCAGTGGTGGGCAGGTTATAAATACTGCAAATAAATAAATCCAACATCCACCATCCAGGTGATGGTGATGATGATAGCAGATTTGCTGCCATTTCGTGACACCTCAAATCAGCCGCCAGAGGCAGCTGCCTCCCTCTGCCAAATGGTAAGACCAGCCCTGCGTGGAGACTCTACTTGGTTAGAGTCCCAGAACCAGTAGTGGATGGTGGGATGGTCAGACTCACCAACTCTAGGGGGCTGAGGTGTCATCAGACCCCTCAATATTCCTTAGCAGGGGGCTCAGCCCCCCGATTATTGAGGGGGTTCAGAAGGCTGAACCGCCGAGCCTTGCACAGTGCGCCATCAAAGGCAGGCTCCTCCTGAGTGGAAGAGAGAAGGAGCTACAATTGTTGAAGCTGCACAGAACTGAGCAAAAGCTCCTTTCAAGGATACACCTTCTCCCACCAATGCATGTACGTTGGCCCAAGGCAGCACCTCTGGCATTGGTAGTGCTTCCCTGACCTCCCAGCAGTGGCATCAGTGCTGCTTACCAGGAGGGAGTTTGGGAGTCACTGAGCAGACTCGATTCTGGAACCAATATAACACTCCTTCTGGTGTGTTGGCACAGTGCCAACCTCCCCACTGTTAGAATTCCTGCTCCATGATTGCAGTCATGGGATTGTTGTCTATCACATAACGGTGTATGTTTTGACTCCACAGAGTGGGAAGTGACGGAGACAGGATGTATGTGTTACTGTGTTTCATGAAGTGGGACTATTGTCCTTTGTTCTTTTTCTCTTTGCTGTCTAATGCTAGAGAGAGAGAGCCATGTTGCAGTGCTCCATGTGTTTTTATTTGTAAATAAAGTAGATTGGCCAAAATGCTGAGTAGCTGAGGTCTGTCACGCAAGGTGCACAAACTCTGTAGATCCCTAAGTGTGCCGGTGTCAGTTGGCATCGGTCGCTGTGATGTTCGTGCAGAAGAAAGCTTTTGAAGCTCCCGAACGAAAGACCAGGAGGGAGGGAACATGCCAGTCGGGCATGTGTCTCTGCCAGGGTCCTACTCAAGTGTAGGCTGAACTCCTGACACCCACTGGCTTCTCCTTCCCACTCTCCCTCCTGGCGAGACACAGAAGCTCCACTGGTGGGAGGTCAGGAAAGTTCTACACCTCACTACCTTCTGCTGGAACTCTGAATCCTTGCCCCATCTATCAAAATAGGCAGCCCTTTAGCAAGTGAATTAGGAATTCACACCCTTTTTTTTCTTATAGGAGACTTGAAGGAACACTCTTGTGTCCTTAAAAGGTAACAAGTGAAGCCCTAGAAAGTCGCAAGTTGTTCTGGTTGCAGGGGGTCCCTGTGCCCTGCATCTCAAACACATCTCTGTTAGCACTGTGTGCCTCCCTCAGAGAAATCATACCTTGGAAAGAACAAAAAGGTTGGATGTTGTTTTAATTGAATTTGTTTTCCATTTATTTCCAAGCTGTCAAGGGAGGAGCCTTTTTCAAGCTGACACATTCTTTGATTTGTTTGTACCTGACTCTATTATCCTAATAATGAGGCCCTTTTTTAAAAAAAATGAACAAAAGAAGCAAGCTTTTGTTTATAATTATTTTTTTTCACTGATTGTATCAGTGAGTGACATTAAAAAAACCAAGATGAAAGGAACAGTATGTGTTTTTGATATCCAGCCCCAATTTGTTCCTGAAGCAATTTAGAAGTTTATTCCAATCAGTTGCAGCTAATAGATTCAGGGAAAGAGGAAGCCCCCTTTGAATCTAGTTCTTTCCCCTTCTCTCCCTTCCCACCTATTTGCAATGGTGGCTGGTGTCCATTGGGGCTGGTAGGTGGTGCCAGAGCCAATGGCAAGTACAGTAGTACCCTGGGTTACAGACGCTTCAGGTTACAGACTCCGCTAACCCAGAAATAGTACCTCGGGTTAAGAACTTTGCTTCAGAACAGAAATCGTACGGCGGCAGTGCAGTGGCAGTGGGAGGCCCCATTCGCTAAAGTGGTCTTCAGGTTAAGAACAGTTTCAGGTTAAGAACGGACCTCCAGAACAAATTAAGTTCTTAACCCAAGGTACCACTGTAGAGCTAACCAATTCCTCACTTAAGAGCTTGGAGAGTCCCTACAGATCAGAGGAGGTGGCACTAACCTAGATGGAATGGACAATGTTTTTGTTTTTGTTGTTGTTGTTAAAAAACAAACACTCAAGATTTGGCAAGTCTCTGGAAGAAAGGAGTTCTGCTGTTGTGGCTAGCCATCACCAGTTAGGGTATCTCTACAATTCCCTAGCCCAGAGGTAGACAACATGATGTTCTCCAGATGTTGTTGGACCCAACCTTTAGTCTGAAGCAGTACAATCCAAAATGGACTTCACTATGTGATTCCACTGAATGAAAGTCCCTTAAAACTGCAGTTCTATACCAATATACCTGGGATTAAGCTACATTAAGCTAAGAGGGATTAACTTTCAGAGTAGACATGTATGCATAGCTGGGTAAGGTAAAAAAAAAAAGGTAAAGGAGCCCTGGATGGTTAAGTCCTGTCAAAGTGACTAAGTATAGCAGGGATGGGGAACCTGTGGACATCCAGATGTTGTTGGATTCCAACTCTCATCAGCCCCAGCTACAACGGTCAAGGATGATGGAAGTCGTAGACGAGCAACATCTGGAAGGAGCCTTCTTTGCTACCTCAACAGTAGGGCTTGTATCAAATGCTAGGGCAGTCTCATTGAAGTTAATGGGCATGACTACCTTAGGTTCATTAATTGCAATGGATCTCTACACTGAGTAAAACAATGTTCAACCCTGGCACATCCCCTGGCTGTGTTTTTCATGGAACTATCTGAGAGAGCCAGTCCTGATTTCATCGCTAAGCTGAAGGTTTGTTCTCATACTCCAGGAGCAAGTTTGATGTCCCCTTGGGCCTGCCTTGTGCCATCGCCTAACTAACCCGTCCCTCTGAGCTCTTTGCGGGGAGAGAGACACAAAACCAAACCGCTCTCTCCCGATCCATCCTCTTTGTGCGCTGCCTCCCCGTTTGGCATGCTCATTATGACGCTTTTCTATCTTAATATATAGCATTATGTAAAATTATATTAAAGGTGATACTATCACAAAGAGAAAATGAAGGACTTCCTTGTTCCTTAACAATCCCCTTTGTGTTAAAGACAAAAAAAGCCGTAATCTTTTCCTTTTGTGAGGTTTGATTTATGCTTTCTTTGTGGGCTTTAAAACACTTTAATTTTCTTTTCTTTCTTTCTTTTTTAAAAAAAGAACATATAGTTCAAAACTTCTTGGTTTAATAAAAACTTGCAGGTGTGGGATTGTGTGATTTTTTTTCACACAGCCTAGAGATGTAGAGTGGGCTTTAATCCAGTGATGTCACATGAATGGGACAAAGGCGGGAGGGCCGGCATGAGATGAACAAAGATCTTTCCTCTGTGATCCAGGAACATTAGGAACATAGGAATGGTAAAACTGCAGAGATGGATGCCTTTAAAAGAGGCCTAGGAAAACTGGTGGAGGTGGTTATCAATGACTACTAGCCAGCGATGGTATCTATGTTCCGTTTCCACTGTCGGAGGCCATTTGCCTCTGAATCCCAGATGTTGAGAATCAAACACAGAGAGAGTGGCTGCTGCGTTTGGGTCCTGCTTGCTTCCCATAGGCATCTGGCTGGCTGCCATGACAACCAGATGTTGAACTAGCTGATACATTGGTCTGATACAGGAGGGCTTTCCTTATGTCCTTATGGACAGGGCATCTAGTGCAGGGGTGGGCTTTGGTAATATGGTGCCCTGTGCGAGAGCAAATTCTGGCACCATCCTCCATGTGTAGGTTTCTATCATCATCACCATTATCATCCTCATGCGTCCCCTTGCCTCGACTCCCTGTGAGGGGGAACTGCCTGCACTGCCCAAAATCTGGCGCTGCTCTGGTGGGGAAGGACCCAATTTATGTGAGTTCTAGGCCCTTAAACTCTCTTGCTAATTTGTTTCCTGGAATTGGATAGGCAAGTCTGATCTAGGGTTGTGACATCTTGTAAAACCCCTACCCAATGCAGCAATCACAGCAGATGGTTTTCCAGGGGAAGACCCCAGCAGAAGACCTCCAGCAAGGAAAATGTCTTCTGCTGGGACTATTTGTCTATCTAGCCCAGGCGATATGGTCTACTGCTGGAACTGCCACTGGTTTTTGAGGGTTTCGGGCAGAGTTATTTCCCAGCACTTGTGATTGATCCTTTAGAAAAAAAACCAAAAAACTGGAGATGCTCAGGAAGTTGGTTCTCCTGTATGGATGGTGTAGCAGATACTACAGTGGTCCTTCCCTCTCTGCTCTGAGCATCTCCTTGTCCCCAGTGGAATTAGCATACACTTGGAGGTCTCGCCTCAGTTACAATCTGAGCCATGATTTCCTAAGGACACTGTCAAGGACACTGAACTTGATAGGGATCGCTTCTGAGAAATCTGTTTGGGATTAAGGTGGCTCAAAGAGCAGCTTTGTGTGATTTTATCTGATCCACCACATGTTTCCTACACTGCAGAGGACAGTCTTCTATTTGAAGGGCTGTCTAGTCCAGGCATCCCCAAACTCGGCCCTCCAGACGTTTTGGAACTACAATTCCCCTCGTCCCTGACCACTGGTCCTGTTAGCTAGGGATGATGGGAGTTGTAGTCCCAGAACATCTGGAGGGCCGAGTTTGAGGAAGCCTGGTCTAGTCTGAGCCCATTTTAAAGATGAAGAATCCTAAGAAGGGAGAGGGAGAGGGAGAAGGGGGGTGGAGAGAGAGCAGGTACCACACCACCAGTTAGCATGGGAAGTAAACTGAGCAGGAATACAGGTCTCCTGGCCACAGTCTTCTTCCCCACTACGGTGAGATGCATTGCATTTCTGTCTAAAGGAGAGTCATGATTACCAAACTGGCATCTGTCGTTGGCATCCGTCTGTCTTGGGAGACAATGGAGTGTGCCTTTGTATGTGTGGTCAAGCTGTTGGACGGTTGCAGTGCCTGCTGTGGCTGTAGAGACATGTTTTGTTGCAGTCGAGGCAGATGAAGGCATCTGGTTCTGCTGCTGCTTCTTCTCTCCTCCCAGCAGTCATTTCTCCTCTGGTACTGCTATGGATACACGACTTGACTGTCTGTCTCTGGGCACTGCGGTTGTCTGCAAGGGATTCCCACACGACAGGGATGATGTTACCAACCTTCACGTCATGTTTCCAGACATCCTTGTAATGCAGAGTTGGTCTGCCAACTGGCCTGATGCCAGAAGCCAGCTTCCTCCCAGGAGCACGTCCTCGGGGACCCTGCCATCCTTCCATTCTGTGTGAACATGACCAAGCCAGTGCAGAGGTCGCTGAGTGTGAACATGCTGGGATTGTGGGCTTGGGAGAGCACATCTTTGCTTGGAATTCTTTCCTGCCAGGTGACACTCCAAATCCTCCTGGCACAGCTCATCTGGGAAAGACTTTTATCTGAAGCCCCAGAGAGCCCCTGCCAGTCAGTGAAGACTGTTAGAATTCCTGCTCCATGATTGCAGTCATGGGATTGTTGTCTTTCACATGATGGTGTATGTTTTGACTCCACAGAGTGGGAAGTAACGGAGACAGGATGTTTGTGTTACTGTGTCCCATGAAGTGGGACTACTGTCCTTTGTTCTTTTCTCTTTGCTGTCTGATCCTAGAGAGAGAGGGAGCCATGTTGCAGTGCTCCGTGTGTGTTTATATGTAAATAAAGTAGATTAGCCAAAATGCTGAGTTGCTGAGGTCTGTCACACAAGGTGCGCAAACTGCGGATCCCTAAGTGTGCTGATGTCAGTTGGCATCGGTTGCTGTGATGTCCAGGCTGAAGAAAGCTTATGAAGCTCCTGAACGATCAACCAGGAAGGAGAGAACAGGCCAGTCGGGCATGTGTCTCTGCCAGGGTCCTACTTGAGTGTAGGCTGAACTCCTGACAAAGACAACACCAGGCAAGGTGGACTAATGCTCTGACTCAATATAAGGAAGCTTCCTATGTTCCTATGAGGGTGGGCCTATGGGCCTTGCTCTCCTACTAGCTACTTCGCCACCCTTGGCCTAGCTAATTGCTCTTCTGTCTCCTCTGGAGGTGCATCATGTAAGTAAACATGTCTTGCTTGGCTGGTCTCTGGCTCAGCCCCTGCAGAGCTCTTCCCATGGCTTGCTGCCTGCGTACCAGTCTCCGCACGTAATGATGCTCTGGCTAAGTGTCAGTCCACCGGCCTACCAGAATGCCCCGGTTCCCTGCATCCTGCTGCCATCGTTTAGTGCTGATTTAGAGGCTGCCATTTACAGCCCTCCCACTCCTGCCTTTGCTCCCATTTCCTGCTGTTCCCTCTGCAATGATGATACATTGCCCTAGCCAAGTGCCTGGGGCTTCAGATTCTCTCTGGAATATAATCAGAAGAAAATAAGGCCATTACATTTAAAAGGCAGAGTACATCATCAGCGCAGCAGTGATAGCCATGATTAAAATTAAGTCCCAGTGAGATCATAAAATGCATCTTGATTTTTTTATATATTTTTAAAAGAAACCTAGATTTGTTACCAAAATAAAAATTACAAAATAAGGGGGGAAGCACTGAAATTACTGGACATATTTTTAAACAGATGAATCTGATGAAACACATTAGCCATACTAAATTCTTGCTCTAATATGGATTTTATATATATATATATATATATATATATATATATATATATATATATATAAAGTAACTTCCCTCCCCGTCTCAAAACTATAAGCAGGCAATCAATATTACTGTTTCGGCCAGCTTGGAAGCCACTATTCAGCTGTAAGCAGAAAATTAAAACTTAAACACATGGAGTAATATATGAGATAAGGGCAATAAGTGGATTTGACTATTCATCAACACAGTTTGTATCACTTAGCTCAGGGAGACCCCCTTTCCCAAGCACAGTTGATGAAGTTTCCCTGCACAAATCACAGCTGCTCATCTCACCAGTAGGAAACCCTTTTATCAGCAAAGCGAAAATAGCTGAGGCCAAATGTAAAGGAGAGCTGGTGAACTTTCTTTTCTTGGTCATATATTAGCTGTGACTAACAATGGCCTAACAATGAGTGGAATAGTTCCCTGCAGTGCTATTTTTCTAGAAAAAGAAGTGCTGGAACTCACCGCGAACTTCTCCCTTGTTCGCTTAGAATGGCAATGGTGCTCACCTGTGAGCTCTAGCTGAAAAAAAACCCTGGTTGTTTAGAAGTGTCGGAGGTCCAAGACCCATTACTATTTCTGCAGCAGGTTCCTTGTCTGCAGCATCCTAGAATCACCCAACATGAAGGGGGTTTCTTCTTCCCAGCCACTTTTAGGCTTCCTTCCTCCATGTGAATAGGAGTTCACTTTCTGAATACAGTGGTACCTCAGGTTAAGAACTTAATTCGTTCTGGAGGTCCGTTCTTAACCTGAAACCGTTCTTAACCTGAGGTACCACTTTAGCTAATGGGGCCTCCCGCTGCCACCACCTCGCGATTTCTGTTCTCATCCTGAAGCAAAGTTCTTAACCCGAGGTACTATTTCTGGGTTAGCAGAGTCTGTAACCTGAAGTATCTGTAACCCGAAGCATCTGTAACCCGAGGTACCACGGTAATAAGAATTATATGTCACGGGGGGGGGGGTCAGGATTTTAGAGATGTTTAGCTCAAAAAAAAAGGTTGGGAACCACTGGTCTGGAGCCTTCCCTGTTCACTTCACATATTTGTTGTTGTTTAGTCGTGTCCGACTCTTCGTGACCCCATGGACCAGAGCATGCCAGGCACTCCTGTCTTCCACTGCCTCCCACAGTTTGGTCAGACTCATGCTGGTAGCTTCGAGAACACTGTCCAACCATCTCGTCCTCTGTCGTCCCCTTCTCCTTGTGCCCTCAATCCACTTTGCGTACTATGCCAGTTTAATATGCAGCCGTGGAGTTTGCAAGATGTATAAACTTTGAAGCTCAGAAAGGCAGGGCATTGAATGGGCAAGAAAACAGACTCTGCTGCAGATCGCCCTCAAGCATCTAATGGCTGTCAGAAGTCCACATCTGTTTAAATACAAATGGTGCTTGCACGCCAGAGATTACTGCATCCGTATTATTTGTTAATCCGCTTAATTAATTAACTGGCATTGTACGGGATTTCCTGGAGCTGGGTTGAAAATGCACCTGGAAAGGAAAAGCAAGGGAGTGGTGGAGATCAACCAATGCTTATTTTCAAATTAGTAAATGTAAATGTAAATATGATTCTGCTGTCTAAATGCTTGGGTAAGGCTGCTGGAACAATGGATAGACTCACAGTCTGGCTTAAGCAGGAGATACTAATTAAAGAAAGCAGGTACGAGGCGAGATGGGATGCGAGTTTGTTCAACACAGTGTGAGCAGAACCACCTTGCCCACCTGACAGTACTCCGTGGAAGATGGTTTGTATGTTTGTGTGTGGCCCGAGTGGGAGACATCTAGTGGCTGAGTACAGCGCAGCAAGCAAAGGCAGGTGTAGGTTAAGAGTTTGCAAAGGATGGTGAAACATGCCAGAATTCTAATATGACAGAGCTATGCAACTTTTAGCCTACTGTATTTGCCCATTCATTCGTTCTTTCATTCTAGTTCTCTCTCCCCCTACCTCTCTACCTACCAGGGCAGCTATCAATACAGGCCTCTTTTTAAACAGGAAGGAGGTTTGTAGAGGATGGTTAAGGCACGTTAAGTGAGCCTGTAACAATTTTCTAACAAACAAGAACATGAGAGGAACCCTGCTGGACCAGACCAAAGGCCTATTAACTCCAGCATCTAGTTCTCACAGGGGCCAACTACATGCCCAAGCCCACAAGCAGGGCCCAAGTGTGACAGACCTCTCCCAATCTGTAATTCCCGATAGCTGGTATTCAGAGAGATACAGCCTTTGACAGTGGAGGTGGAACACAGTCATCTTAGCTTGTGTTGTTGTTGTTGTTGTTGTTGTTGTTGTTGTTAATAATAATAATAATACCCCACCCTGGGTTTCCCAGCCACTCTGGGCAGCTCCCAACAGAATATTAAGAACATGATAAAACATCAAACATTAAAAACTTCCCTAAACAGAGCTGCCTTCAGATGTCTTCTAAAAGTCAGATAGTTGTTTATCTCCTTGACATCTGATGGGAGGGCATTCCACGGAGCAGGTGCCACTACCGGGAAGGCCCTCTGCCTGGTTCCCTGTAACCTCACTTCTCACAGTGAGGGAACTGCCAGAAGGCCCTCGGAGCTGGACCTCCGTGTCCAGGCTGAACAATGGGGGTGGAGACGCTCCTTCAGATATACTGGACCAAGGCCATTTACAGCTTTAAAGGTCAGCACCAACACTTTGAATTGTGCTCAGAAATGTACTGGGAGCCAGTGTAGGTCTTTCAGGACTGGTGTTACATTAGAGAAATAGTGGGCAGCTCAGGCCCTTTCTTCAGAAAGGGTGTTAAGAATTGTTTGGAGACTCCCTAATCCCCTCACAGAGCTAGAGTTCTCAGAGAGGTTTAACCATCAAAGAATGGGCTTGTCCGGATTCTCACAAGGAATCTGGAAAATTGTAGCTTTGTGAGGGGAATAGGAATCTCCAAGCAACTCTCAGCATGCTTAACAAACTACATCTCCCATAATTCCTTGAGGGAAACTATGACATATTAAACTATAGTATCATAGTGCTAGAAATGTAGGGCAGGGATGTGGCTTCACAGAAGAAGAACAAATTCTAATGCACTTCCAGAAGAACAATGTTAATGAGAGAGTTTCTGTTGGCATACATCCTACCAAGAGGTAATGAACAGACCCCTCCCAGCACATTGTCACTCTTAACCTCTGCTATAAAGGGAAGAGTATAGCTGGAAGGAGGATCTCTCTCTCTCTCTCTCTCTCTCTCTCTCTCTCTCTCTCTCTCTCTCCATTTTTGAACTTGATAAGGTCGCTGAGCTTTCAGAACCCAGTGTTTCCAAGGTCCTAATTATGGGTTAGTATACTAAATTACCAATAAATTAGTGCTCCATTCCACCACTAGTAGACTCAAGTTGCAGGAAATTACCCAAATTAGATTCAGGTAGTGACATTCATCACCGGATGGAATGACGGTGGCTTAAACAAGATTTAGTGCCGCGCCGCAGCGACTAATATTCAGAGCTGCAGTTGCAGAAAGGCAAGCGTCCTTTATTTGCACACACAGTAATTTTGACAGCATTAAAGTGCCCAGCTATGCTACAGCATTCGGCTGAACTATTGATTATTTAAGCGATGGGACATGACAGGCCGTGCATTTCTGAGAGATGACTGCGCACCTCAGGTGCCAATTGAGAGGGGCAAGGCTGACGGCTTAGAGAGACTTAGTGGCATTGCAAAATGAGGCTGCCGTCCTGGGCAATAATTACGGCAGGAGAAAGTGATGTGGCATCACTTTTTTTGGTCCACTTACAAAACCTTGTCGGTAGGCCAAAGATCTGCCGACGCGTCACAATGTCGCTTTGAGTTGCATCCCCCTGTTTCCAA